>NW_027467497.1:72500-356434 GCF_046742065.1 Oratosquilla oratoria
AAATCTCACAGAGATAAATGCCAAGGTCAGCCACTGCATACAGAAGAAATTGATGACTCAGGTAAATAATTTTACTTATATTGTGTGCATTTCTCCCTTTTCATATGCAACTATATAAATTTGGTGAACAATGGAGAGCATGTGCAATAAAAATGTGAAGGCCTTAAGAGATGATACTTCAATTTCATTACTTCTAAATTTGGGTAATGACTATATCACTATAATATACTGTATCCACTCAACTTTGGGGCCTAGATGATTGTTATTCATTTCATTCAACGATGTGTAATATATTTCATAGGTTCCATTGGAGTTCAGCCCACATGGGATTCAGCCCAAAGGGATTTAGCCTAACCTAACCCAACTGACCCATTATTTTTAGTGAATTTAAAAGTGGACTGAATCCTGTGTGGGCTGATTTCCAAGCCCACCTATTTCATATCCTGTTAATTATTTCCAAATAATTTAGTGGCTTGTGTGAATATGATCATTATCTAAAAAAATAACTACTGTACTCAAAAATAGCCTAAATCACACTGTATTCATTCATTTATTCATTTATAAATTATGCAATATGCTAAAATTTTCTGTTTCCATTTCAGGATCTGTATCAACAGCTTCAATCCCTTCATCATCGGCTCCACTTGAATTATCTGCAAACCTGACTCCACCATTAAAAAGGTCACTATCAGACTCCTCCACAGGCGCCACTTCTGCTAAATCATTTTCATCTAAAAGAAAGTCATCAACATCTCTGGACAGATTTATCATAAAAACCTCAGCCTCTCAAAAGGAAAATCTCGACAAAGAAGTTGCAAGAATTATATTTGCTACAAATTCACCATTTCGTCTTGTTCAGCATCCTCAGTTTCTCAAGATGGTTCAGAACCTGAGGCCAGGTTACATTCCTCCATCCAGAAAAGATATTGCTGATAAGTACTTGGATATTGTGTATGAAAAGGAATATAAAAAGTGTGCAGATGACCTGAATAATGAAATTGTATGTCTTTCAATTGATGGGTGGTCTAACATCCATAATGAGCCCATAATATGTGTCACTCTAACAACATCCACTGGTCAGATTTATTTAGTTGACACAATAGACACATCAGAGAAACCTCACACTGCTGAATATCTTCTACAACTTGTACAAAATTCGATCAAGAAGGCTGAACAAGATTTTGGTTGTCACATTGGAAGTGTTGTGATAGACAGTACAGCAAATGTCACCAAGATGAGAAAACTCTTGGAGGAATCGAGTGAACCTAAGCATACCGTCCTCACATACGGCTTATACCGTTCCTTGTATACTTGTGGCAAGTCTATATAACACTACTCCTTATATTGATATGCTAAAAATGTCCTTTAGCAATCAGATCGCATATCAGATAGCAATCCCACAATATTTGAAATTTATATAAAAAAAATATATTTAAATCAAATAAATCTGATTTAAATAAAAAAATTTTTTATATTTTTAAAAGATAAAAAATTCGCCAACCCTGGTTTCCTCTAACCTCATACAATAATACCTGTTAAGTCCGGCTAAAATTGGCATTTCAAAGCATAACAGTGCCTTAGAAATAGTTTCTTACTTCACTATAAAAGCTTATATTGACTTATACTGCATTGAATAAGTCAATAATTAATATATTTGTCCTATATACAATGTTAGGATTCTAGTTTTGATATATTTGTCCAATATAAAATGTTAGGTTACAAAGAAAGCAATGGTCTCCGCTAGCGGACTCAGGGATCTGGGTGCGCACGTCATGTGTAATAGTAGTCCTTGATATATATATATATATATGTATATATATATATATATATATATATACATATATGTATATACATATATATATTTGAATATCTGGGGAGCAGATTCTCTTGTATGCATGCATTATTAAAATCGACAGCATGGAGGTTGTTAATCTTCTTATGGGTATTCTCCAGCTTTCTAACCAAATGGCAGAGTATTGGTTAGAAAGCTTGAGAATACCCATAAGAAGATTAACAACCTCCTTAATGCTGTCGATTTTAATAATGCATGCATATATATTTATATATATATATATGAATGTGTGTGTGTGTGTGTGTGTGTGTGTGTGTGTGTGTGTGTGTGTTTATGCGTATGTACATGTTAAATCCTCGTCTGCGGTGGCGAACTTTGCAGTATGCACTACTCCGCTCCCTTTCTTACCCATTGACACTTTTGCTCTTATTCTGGCTGCCACTCATAGATGTTATTATTGTTTGTTAATACTCTACTTGTTCTTGTTGATTTCACTGTTCATTCTTCTTCTTCCCCTTCCCCTTTGAGAGAAGAAATGGGGAGATGGAGGGGGTTAAGTGTCGGGAAAGATGTTTATTCTATTCTTGCGACATTAGTGATTGTACAGATCTGTAGGGAAGCGGGGGAGGGGAGGCGAGGAAGGCGGGAGAGGATGATAGGGACGGAGTAGGGGCATGAATTCATGTCTCAGACTACGCAGATGTTTTCTAGAGATTTGTGCGTCAAAACAGCCATGCAGGGGATGAGGATGTGTGTACGTGTGAGTGCCTACTGTACAAGGGATTACCTGGTTTTAGAGTAGACAAAACTTTAATATTACTATGACTTTTGTAATTATTTTTATATTTAAATGGCGTCAGTCAATGAATTCGAAGACGCATCGAGTTACTTTAATAGAGTATGTGTGTTTGTGTTTATTTTAGAATTTTACTTAATTGTCAAGAAAAGAGTCACGCTTGTGTGTTCTCCTAAAATTGTATTCATTTAGCATACCTGAAGATTTGTTTATGGCTTTAGTTTAGGTTACTTCAGAAAATGACGCGTATGTACAGAAAACTGTATTTGGCAACGTCCGTAAGACATGTGATCTGTTCAATTCCTTCCCATGACCTCGTAATGCCCTCCTGTCTCGGAACAATTGTGGATGTGTGTGCGTGTTTTTGTGCTCGTGTATACGTAATTGTCAAATGGCGTAATCGAGAACAGTGCTAGCCTGTGTGTGTATTTACCTAGTTATATCTTACGGGAAGGGGAGCTACGCTCGTGATGCTTTGTATCTCGCAGTATCTAGTTTGCTCTTAAATTCATGTATGGTTTTTGCACACTATTGTTTCGTCCAATTTGTTCCAGACATCCACCACTCTGTGTGGAAAGCTGTTCTTTTTCAGGTCACTTTTATAACTGTCCTTTTTGAGTTTCTTTCCATGTCCTCTTGTATTTCTCTTTTCCCAATTTAGTAAGTCTTCTCTATCAAGGACTTCCATGCCTTTCATGATTCTATAGATGGTCAATAGGTCACCTCTTTCTCTTCTTTGTTCCAGAGTCGGTGTGTGTGTGTGTGTGTGTGTGTGAGTGTGTGTGTGTGTGTGTGTGTGAGATTCATCATAGTTTTGGGTTGCGTGCTTGGCTCGTGATCGACAGCTATTGCCCTCCCGCATAAGAGCACTTCATGTATATGCCCCGATCCATGGGTAATGCTGTGACTTCACACGCACTCACACACACACACACACACATACACACACACACACACACACACACACACACACACACACACACACACACGCACGCACACACACAATCTCCTTGCTGAAGGGGATGGGCAATTATGGCTTTCAGCGCTGTTGAACCCTACAAGCCATGAACGGTGTTCGATTGCGCACGCGCGCGCGCGTGTGTGTGTATTTGTGTGATTCGGCATGGTCTTGATCATGGGCTAGACTCGTCATCGACAGCTATTAACCCCCTTCCCTGGACGAGAATTATGGGACCATACACACACCAAACATACCTCCTATTTCTTTGCTTAAGGGGAATAGTAGCGGCATGCATTATTATGATGCTTTTCAATCCGTGAATCGAGATCGATCTCGGTTCGCTTAATTGTCTGGCCGAGACACTAACCGCCACAACAGCAAGATGTGTATTTGTGCGCGAGCGTGCGTGCGTGTGCTATCTGGATATTTCCGGCCTACGTGAACGTGACTCCATATGAATTGAGGACAACCGAGTCGATACAGCGGTTGAAAGCTCGTCACGGTTGGCAGCACTGGAGCACGCTGCTCCTGGTCTCACGGCTCCAAGGCAACCGACAACAGCCACCGGATGGATCTTTCAAGAAAAAAATATTGTGTTGTTATCTGAGAATAGCTAGATAGGGGCTGTTAGAGATAAGGTGTTTTGTGTCTATGGTCTGATGTTTGCATCTGGGCCAGTGTTTCTGTAACCAGGCCTATCATGTTCTGGTACAGCACGGACTTGGTGCTGGGTGGTGACCTGAACGCAGTTATGATAGTGTGGTTCATGGTTCTCTTGAGAGGGGCTTTTCTGTAGGGCTGATGTATGGAATTATTTGATGAAGAGTGTGTTGGCTGGTCTTGGAGTGCTTGTTTTGTTTATATATATTATATATATATATATATATATATATATATATATATATATATATATACAGGTGGTAGATTGTTGTAGATGTTTGAGTAATATGATGCTGGTGTGGATTTTCAGTCTTCAAAATATTGATATGCAGAACCAAACATATTACATTGTACTACATTTTTTCTTGATGGCCATGTATATCTATCTAGGCCAGTCAATAGGGGGTTGAATAAGGAAAAAAATTAAGGAAAGCTGCAATATGCTTTATTTTCTTCCTAATGTGGTTCTTAATAATGTATTAATTTTGCACCCCTCTACCTTCCCGGATTTAGCCGCCATTTTGAAAAAATGGCGGAAAAAACGTTTTTTTCCAAATATCTCGCTTGAAATGCATTTTACAGAGAAAGTAGTCGAAACAAAAAATAATTTACATAAAATTTCCTATAATATTTGTCCCTGTCATGTTTTCCATAGGTTGCACCGTTTTTGCGCTAGAGCTGTGGAAAGATTCACATATAATATTTTATACTTTCCATTTCCGAGTTTAGTCTCGAATATCTTCTCCCAAGGGTGTCCTTCCTCCTTGATTCTGGCTTAGGACAGACAGTGATTACTCACTGGCGGAGTTACCACCCTTACACCCAACCATCCACCCAAAATGTGAAGTTATCAATTATAGTTATTGCTAGCCTATATCAGTTATCAATTTTATAGCAATTGTCTTGTTTGCTAGCACTTTTTTGCTTGTTATTTTGTAGAATGTAAGTGGGAGGTTATCAGGAGTGAAGAGAGGGCGAGGGAGGGAAGGGGTGGCTATTCTAGTAAGTGAGGAGATAGGTAAAGGGGTAGTGGAGTGGAAGGAGGTTTCCTCAAGGATAATGTGGATGAAGGTGAAACTGGGAAAGGAGATGTGGGTCTTTGTAAGTGCATATGGGCCGGGCAGTGAGAAGAACATGGAAGAAAGGGAGGCCTTTTGGATAGATTTAAATGAGTGCATAGAGGGTTTAGGAAGAAATGTCAATGTAATAGTACTGGGAGACCTTAATGCTAGGGTGGGAAATGGTCCAATCGATGGAGTGGTTGGGAAGTGTGGAGTTCCAGGAAAGAATCGTAGTGGAGAGTTGATGGTGGAAATGTGTCTAGAAAGAGAGTTGATGATAGCAAATACAGTGTTTCGGAAGAAAGTCAAGCATAAGTACACATGGGAGAGGGTGGTGGAGGGAAGGGTGGTAGATAGAGCGCTAATGGATTATGTAGTGGTAAATAGGATTATGATAGGAAGAGTTAAGGATGTACATGTGCTAAGGGGAGAGGGTGGGGGAATATCAGATCATTTTTTGGTGGAAGGTAAGCTGAGAGTGGAGGATAGATGGAGAAGGAGGAAAGGGACAAAAGGTAGGGAGGTTCTTAGAGTGAACTCCTTGAATGAAAAGGAAAAGGAGAAGGAGTACGAAAAGAAGCTGAAGGAGGAGTGGGAGGGAGTAAAGGATAGAGCAGAGATGGGTGTGGAGGAGGAATGGGGATGGTTCAAGGAGGGAGTCTTAAAGTGTGCAAGGATGGTGTGTGGAACAAGAAGGACAGGGGGAAATAGAAGAAAGGGTAGTGAATGGTGGGATGAGGAAACAAAGAAGGCTGTAGAAGAGAAGAAGCGAGCATTCACAGATTGGTTACAAAAGAGGACAGGGGAGTCATATGAGACGTACAAAGAAAAGAAAAGAGAAGTAAAGCAAAAGGTAAAGGAGGCAAAGAGGAGAGCAGATGTGAAATGGGGTAGGAGTATGACAGAAAATTTTGAAAGTAATAAAAAGATGTTTTGGAAAGAAATTAAGAGAGGAAGAGGAGGCGAATCAAGTAGGGAAGAAAAGGTAAAAGGTACAGATGGAGAGTTGATAATGGAAGAGATGGCAGTGAGGGGAAGATGGGCAGAATATTTTAGGGAGTTGCTGAATGTGAAGGAGGATAGGGAAGGAAAGATAGCTGCAGTGGGAAATGCGAAGAAAATGAGAGTGATGAGTGAGGAGAATGGAGGAGAAATAAGGAAGGATGAGGTGAAGGCAGCTGTAAAGATGATGAAAGCAGGTAAGGCACCTGGTCTGGATGGATGTCATGCAGAATGTCTGAAAAAGGGAGGTGCAGTGATGGTGGACTGGTTGGTGAGGTTATTTAATGTTTGCTGGAGAGAGGGTAGAGTACCGGAGGACTGGAGTAGTGCCTGTATAGTTCCTCTTTACAAGGGAAAAGGGGACAAGTGTGAATGTAGTAATTTCAGAGGGATTAGCCTGTTGAGTGTAGTAGGGAAGGCTTATGGGAGGATCTTAATTGAGAGGATTAGGAGAGGAACAGAGGGAGTAATTGGTGAGGAACAGTGTGGATTTAGGACGGGTAGAGGTTGTGTAGATCAGATCTTTGTGGTAAGACAGATATGTGAGAAAGCTATAGGAAAGGGGAAGGATGTTTTTTGGGCTTTCATGGATCTGGAAAAGGCTTATGATAGGGTAGACAGAAAGGCACTGTGGGAGGTTATGCAGATTTATGGGATAGGAGGAAAGCTTTTGGGAGCTGTCAAGAGTTTTTATGAGAGTAGTAGAGCATGTGTTAAGATTAGAAATGGAGAGAGTGAGTGGTTTGAAGTAAAGGTGGGACTTCGTCAAGGATGCGTTATGTCGCCCTGGCTGTTCAACTTATACATGGATGGGGTGGTGCGAGAGGTGAATGCTAGGGTAGTGAGTCAGGGATTGGAGATGGTTAAAGAAAATGGAGAAAAGTGGGAGGTGAGCCAGCTGTTGTTTGCGGACGACACTGCGCTTGTGGCAGGGTCAGAGGAGGGATTGAGGAAGCTGGTGGCAGAGTTTGGGAGAGTATGTGATAGAAGAAAGCTAAAGATAAATGTGGGTAAAAGTAAGGTGATGAGATGTACAAGGGGTGAAAGTGGCAGTAGACTGGAAGTGAACATTAAGGGAGAGCGACTGGAGGAAGTGGATAGTTTTAGATACTTGGGTGCAAGTGTAGCAGGAAAAGGTGGAGTGAAGGTGGAGGTAGAATGTAGATTGAGAGAAGCGAGTAAATGCCTTGGTGGTTTAAAGAGTGTAATGAGGAATAGACATTTGGGAATGGATGCGAAGAGGAGACTGTATGAAGGAGTGATTGTGCCAACAGCACTATATGGGGCAGAAACGTGGAACATAAAAGAAGAAGAGAGAAGGAGTTTGAATGTGTTTGAGATGAGGTGTCTGAGAAGTATGGTGGGGGTTACTAGGCTAGATAGAGTGAGAAATGAGGAGGTGAGGAGGAGAACAGGGGTGAAAAAGGATTTGGGAGATAGGGTTGATGAAAGAATATTAGGATGGTTTGGACACATGGAAAGAATGAGTGAAGAAAGACTAGTAAAAGAGGTATGGAAGGCAGATGTGGAGGGAGTGAACATGAGGGGACGTCCTAGGATGAGGTGGATGGATGGGGTGAAGGGGGCTTTGGGGAAGAGGGGAATGTCTGTTGAGGAAGGAAGGGAGAGGACGGAAGACAGAGGTGAGTGGAGAATGGTTGTATGTGGATGATGTTGTGACTGCATGAGGAGGAATGGGCGGGGAAGTGGGGGGTGGGGTAGTATGTGTGAGTAAATTTTGACGCAGCCCGAAGGGATTTCTCCCCGTCCTCGCCTTATATGCAAAGGGGGACGGAGAGGGGGGGTCGCCGATTAAATGAAGCGGCCTCGCTGTGGATGTACTGTGTCTTGCGACACTGCTTCTGACCCAGGGCGGTGGGCAGGGTGCAGGGATGACCCGTCATCCAGGAGGTGCTCAGATGAGAGGAAGGGTGGGAGGGGTGTGGAGTGTATTTAGGGATGAAATGGGTGGGAGTGTTTTTATGCCTTTCCCTTTTTGGCTACCTCCCTTGTAAGGGGGAAAAAGCCTTGGTATATGTATGTATGTACAACAACAAGGAAATTGACTGTTGTCTTACAATATATTTTTTTCTGATTCAATGAGCTGTTTCACTTTCTGGCATTAGGAAGTTTTCTAACATGGCATCAAGAGGATCATCACAGTCATCTTCATGAACGATGATGTCAACATTTGAACATGACAGGCCCTTGCAAGAAGCACATATCATGGAACATTTTAAGCCTGCCTTTCTACAGCTGCAGGAGGTGGTCCCACAACCTTTGTGGCACTTGCAAGATACAATATTTATCAGTTCTGGTGGAGCAGGGTCTTTATCTGTAGTGACTGGTACCAGTCCTTTTGAAGTAGCCTTCCATCCCCACTGCGTAGGTGGCAAGTCATTTCCCAACCACTTCTGCACTTGGTGATAAGTACGTAAGGAATGAAATCTGGCTGCTGCATCTGTTGGAGGTAAAGAAGCCAAAGAGAAATTTATTTTGTTTAGCGCCTGGACAAAACACTGATATCGTGCATCACAAAGGGATTTGCATTCATTAGCTCCGTATAGCTGAATAATGAAAGCCTCGCCTACTTCAGCAATCTGTTCAGGTACAGCAGATGGGTCTCTAAATTTACCAACAAGATCTTGCAGTTGTCCCCGTTTTTCCAATAGCTTTATGAACTTCAGTTTACCCTGTCTGAAGAAGGCTGAAGTAGTATCAGCCCCACTAAATGCATGTAAGAAAAGGATGTTGTCCTTGATAACTGAACCAAATTTCATGGAAGATGGTGTGTAGAGTTTACTTTCTATATTTCCTTTACCTGGTTTTAACATGTAGATATTTGTGTTTGATTCACCCAAGGCTGTAATGATAATTAAGAGGTCTACATCTTCTCCAACTATTGTTACAGATTTAGCTTTGGTTGACTCTTCAATAGCAGTTGCAACAATCAGTGTGTCTGCATCTTCAATTGCTTGTTTGACAGTAAACCCCTCGTTGGTCAATTTAGTGCTAAGCATTGCAATAAGTCGGCTCTTATTTCTTTCATTTAGAAGAAACTTACTTTGGCTTAATATTGCTGACATTGTTTCATCAAACATGATTTCTCTGGTGCAAGTAATCATTCGTCGAGCACGTTCAGCACATTTTGTACTTTTTTCAGCAATTATTCTGGCGGCAGTCTTTACAATCCGAAGCCGTTCTTCCTTCTCGTCATGACTTCTATGATTTTCGTACCAAGCGTCAGTCAAAATTTTGTTTCCTGTGTCACGGAAACAGATCACTGGTTTTCTATTTTTGTTCACAGAAACAATAATATCATGTCCATATCTCTCTATCAATTCAGATTTTATGGTTTTATCAGTTGGTAGCTCACCCTCATATTCTGAAAAAATCTCACTGAAAGTAAACTGGCATTCCTCTCGATTTTCCTCCAAGTAGTTAAAAGCATGACTCATTGCCTCAGAAACCGTAGAGCTTTTGGGACGACCACGTTTCATACCAGAAGATGTTTGGTAGAATTTTTTCATGCAGGCTGAATGGTACCTTGCCTCAGCAGCAACTAAATCCACTACGTTACATATACGAGTACATACTTCTTTGCCCCATTCATCTTTTCTCATTTCACCAGCTTTCAAAATAGTATCCTTAGCATGCAGCATCTCTATACAGTGCACAGATTCACGATCACCTAAATATTTTTTGCTTTCTTTTTTCAAAAAGTCACTTGATGCATCTTTTCCACAAAAGAGACAATCATGAAGAAAATCAAACTGTAATTCTTGACTTCTCAGTGACGTTGTCGGCACTTGCGAGGTTTTCTGCCTTGCTTGGAAAGTTTCAGCTCTCCGTTCTTTTGTATACACTTTTCTACATTTTTCATGCACTTTCACACTTTTTAGTCCTTCTAACAGAGAATGTTTTCCGTCTTTCCACTTAATGCTATAATCAATCAGTGTCTTTATTCCTTTTTCTTTAACTTCTCTAGTCTCACCCACAGAAAGCTGTCCATCGCATATTAAACATTTCCCCAATGAAGACATTTTGCACCAACAACTGCCTGGGGTTTCACTGAAGCTTTAACTATCTATTTTAATAGTTCTGAAACAAAAGAAAGACTATAATCAAGTTAGGAACTTAGATATTTTATTCAGTATAGCATACAAAGGAAATTATTATATGATCTTTGTGCACTGTAGGTATCAAATAAAGATAAACACAATCTTTTCGCACATTTAGCGCAAAAACAGTGAGGTATATCACAAAATTGAATAAAATAACTTTTGTAGAAAATTTTATGTAGAATAAATTTTGTTTCGATACATTTTTCGTTAAAATTAGTTTCTAGTGAGATATTTGGAAAAAACTGTTTTTGGTCGCCATTTTTTCAAGATGGCGGCCAAATCCGGGGGGTAGAGGGGTGCAAAATTAATATGTTATTAAGTAAGGTATTATAAACACATTAAAGCTTATTGCAGCTTTCCCTGATTTTTTTCCTTATTCGCCTTTTTTTACTCCTCTATTGACTGGCCTAATCGGGGCGGGAAGATATATGTCAGTGGAATCCGTATATGCATTCAGATATTTTTGATGTTATAAGGGGAAACTGCAGAATCCTACAAACTACACCGACACTAAACCAAGCGAAATGATGTCATCGAATAGATTTTATTCTCAGCTATAGACAGACAGATGAAGATTACTTTACATATAGGGATATCAAAGTTCGGAAGCTTGGAAATAGCTGTATAGACGTGCCCGTAGAAGCGACAGATAGTTCCTGACTATTCAGAGATGTCGAATCTACTCGTAGCTTGGCAATATTTTTGTCTGACTGATATTAATGGAAGATGCGTAAGAGGCTTACACATATAATTTCAAGAGTACATAAAAAATATATAGTTGGTGGCAACGAGTGTCGGACCATCCAAGGTTTATTACTAGCCAAATTACCTGCGTGTTGCTGCGGGCAAATTATGATCATTTTAATTTTGATAGAATTTGTGGAGAAAAGTTACACGTATCAATATAACTCAGTGGAAGAGGTAACAAAAATAAAATGTTAAGAAAGTAAAAAAAAAATCAGTATGAAGAGGGAGACGCCCTTTGGAAATAAAATATACTTATCCAAGTAGCCTGGGTTATGGTGAATATATATATGATTTGGGGGGGGGGGTCGTGAACAAACAGACAGATAGACAGAGGCTACTACTTTATTATAGCAGAAACAAATGAAAGATAGTTATCCAAGTACCTTGGGTTATAAGGTTTCAGAATATATATGGTTATAGGGGTCTATCTGCAAAAACCTAGGAGTTCGTGAATAATCCCTAACCTAACCATACATCACCTAACTTTAACCCTTAACCCTAACCAATTTTTTTAATGAAATATAATTATCCAAGTACAAGGAGTGATAGGGTATCAGAATACACATGGTTATGGGGGTCTATCTCCAAAACCCTAGGAGTTCGTGAACAAATAAATAGACAAATGAAAGATAGTTATCCAAGTACCTTGGGTTATAAGGTTTCAGAATATATATGGTTATAGGAGTCTATCTGCAAAAACCTAGGAGTTTTTTAATAATCCCTAACCTAACCATACCTCACTTAACTTTAACCCTTAACCCTAACCAAATTTTTTTTTAAATGAAATATAGTTATCCAAGCACCTGGAGTGTTAGGTTTTTAGAATATATATGGTTATGGGGTCTATCTTCAAAACCCTAGGAGGAGTTCGTGAACAAACAGACAGACAGACAAATGAAAGATAGTTATCCAAGTACCTTGGGTTATAAGGTTTCAGAATATATATGGTTATAGTGGTATATCTGCAAAAACCCAGGAGGAGTTCGTGAATAATCCCTAACCTAACCATACCCCACCTAACTTTAACCCTTAACCCTAACCAATTTTTTAATGAAATATAATTATCCAAGTACCTGGAGTAATAGGGTATCAGAATATATACTGTATATATATATATATTTGTGGGGGTCTATCTCCAAAACCCTAGGAGTAGTTCCTGAACAAACAGACAGAGGCTACTACTTTATTATAGTAGATTGAAACGTGTCTCCTGGTTTCCCCAGTATTTTTCCAGTTGAGGTTCGAATTGCGTTTCTGATAGGGTAAATGTCACCAATTCTGGTAAACTATTCCTCTTGGTAAGAGCTACATGGAAATACGTATTTTCTTACGTCCAGCCTTGAACTTTAGGGAATTGTCTGTCGCGATATCACACTCTCTGAGTCTCAGTATCGATATTCCTCGTCATACTTCCAACTAGAATTTTGATTTACTTACATTAAGTCAATTCTGACTCGCCTATAAACTGGATTAAGGAGCTTCGTTTCCTCAATCTGGCTCCGTAAGGCAGTTAATTTTAGTGACATCCCTAAGGACTAAGTCACTCGGCATTCCTTTAAGATTGGAGAATAATCTCATCTCAAAAAATAATGCTGATCACTTAACTTGACTATACCTCTATTTTTGCTCCCCTCCTTAAATCTATTCCCGCGCCACATGGTCACTAGTTTTTCTGTATCTTTTACACAAGATGGAGGGGAGTGTAGTTTAATTTAAGAGTGTACCGTAGTTTAATTTCAGAGTGTACCGTATGGTCTCCTGTTAGTGTGTTTTGCCATTGCATACTATTGTGTGAAAATGTCCAGTGGCGAAAGTGTTAACTCTGATTCATGAATATCCTTTGTTGCTCTAAGCTAGTGGTTCTCGGCCTATGGGCCTTGGACCCCCAGGTGCCCACAGAGTTTCATCGGTGACAAACCGAAAAGTAGTGGTAGTTAGTACATGTCCGACGATTCTGTTCAGTGTTGAAGCGTTCTATGGAAGGCTAAAGAGCAGCAATGCAGAAGTCTGAGTTACATGAGAAAATGGGTCTAGAACCTCAGCTCTGTGCCCTCAGTTTCCCGCCGACATGACGTCATAGCCCCTCGAAGGAAGAACCAAGGCGTTGCAAGTCGGACTTCCTAGGACATAGACGTTACTTCTTCGCTGCAATGACTTATTTTACAAAATGCCATTGTGGTTAACGTCAGGTGTTTTTTCATGTAACGTTAAACGATATTATTAACATGAAATTGTATGGCGACAACCAGGAAGAATGCTAAACGTAGTATAAGCATACGAAAATTTCTTAAGTATTATACTCCTTATATTACTCATATGCCCTTGGACAAAATTTAAGCGTGTTCACGCTTAGTGGGCTGTTTTGTATTCCAGGTTCGTGAACAGTCATGCTTGCGTTAGCACTTTCTGTCTTCTAACTGTTAGTTGAAAAAAAAATCATCCCACCCCACTGTGAGAAGACTATGACACACGGAGTGTGTGTGGGTTGTTCATATGCTCAGTCGCGTTCGTCGCAAATTCCTCTTTTTATACAGGGTTATCGTTGAACGCACAGGAAAAAGCGGAATTGTATCGTCAGCTAAATATAGCAGTGGGCAAGGCAATGTCACAGTGGATCCCAGTACCAACAAGGATAAGAGGAAAACATACCAGCCAGATTGGACACATTGTTGACTAAACAATCATATACAATAGATAACCCTTAGTTTACCAATGTCCTGTAGGGAAGGGGGACATTGTAGTACTGGAGTTCTATTTGACTGTAGGGAATCCAGGACAAAGGGATGAGTCATAACCAAGTCCCTGTCACCTGCGTGATTCAGGTGAGTTGGTTTGAATGGAAACGACTTCGGTTGTAATATTTTATTTTTCGAATCTCTCTCTAAATATAAAATCATCTTTGCGTCATATATTAAGAAGCTAAATGACGAACTAAGAAAAGTTAAACCTATATGGCTATTAGACATATTGTTGAATTGCCGACAGGGAAGTCTAGAATACTGAAGGCGAGGTCGTCTTCCAGTTTTTGAAATTCACAACAGTAGACGAGAATCTTGATTGTGTGACGGGGTCTAGGCAGGGAGAATACAACTACGGAAAGACAAACTTCATGGAATGGGGACAGTTTTTAGAGGAACGGACTAGAAATGTTGCATATTCTAAACATATACATCATGAATGATATTTTTAAGCATATGCAACTTGATGATAAAATCAATATGTTCCGAAATTGGAAGGAGAAAAAAAAATAGAATAAAAGGTTAGTTTATCCAGAGATGTGTCTCTGTAAAGATGGAGACATAAAAATGAAATAGATGTAGAGATAGTGAGGAAAAAATAGGTCAAGGGAAGAGTACAATTGATCACGAAAAGAAGAGAGGAATAAGAAGTGTAGAAACAAATCAACAATTGTTATGAGTTATAAATGTTGTAGGTGAAGATGTCAGAGGATAAGCAGAAATGTTGAAATGTGCTTGCGCATTCTACATTCTCTTTCCCTCCTCCCCCCTCCTCTCTCTCTCTCTCTCTCTCTCTCTCTCTCTCTCTCTCTCTCTCTCTCTCTCTCTCTCTCTCTCTCGTTTTGTCCTAAGGATCTGTCTTCGTATATATTCTAAATCTGCATAATGAAAAATGTATTGTATTTAATTTTAAATTATTTATGGGTTTTGTAAGTTGACCACATAGATGGGGATGTTCATGGAGCCAGTTACAAGGATAAACTAGAGTGTAAAATCAAATCAGTTACGATGATAAAGACTGTCGGATCTTTTATTGTTTATCCAAATGAAATTTATAACTTATATATATTACCTTCAATTGCTTTGGCTGAATGCCTATTCCTTTCTTTGATGGCACAGCAATTTTTTCTTCTTCTTTTTTAGGCAGGTAGGTAGGTAAAATCTAAGTCCTTACAACTTGAGGCCGTTATTTTTAGTCCTGGTAGTTATTAATGTGAAAATACAATATTTTTAATTTTGAGGTTGTTATTTCATTTTAAAATACATTGTTAAGCCTTGTGTCCCCCCACGAATCTACAGATGTTTAAAAGAATGGGCGGTTTTAATATGATTTGTTTCTTATATCTTGTATGTTTCACCTCTGAATTCTTTCCAACCTATCAACGCATTTAATGAGCTTTGGAAACCATACAGGGACAGTGTATTCCAAGTGTGGGTGGAATTGGCTGGCCATAGAGGGACTTTTGAAGTCAAAAAGATCGCATCACCGTTTCCAGTATACTATTTGCTTTTTCTGAGGCCGTCATACAATTCTTAAGTGATATTAAGGCATTACTGATAATCACACCAGAATCCTTTTCTTTTCGTTAGAGATGGATGGAAGTACATATGGCGTTGTCGTGCGTGACTAGTCTATAGGAGTGTCACTTGGGCCATCAAAATGTTGATTGGATAAACTTAATGAAATCAGTACCCCGTATGGGGTCTTTTTGTATCAGGGTTATATTTACCTTATTTGAATGAATAAAGTTTCGTGAAGGCAGACTTGAAAATGGAAGAGAGTATAGGCTTGGGAAAACAAGTTTCTAGCTCTTGTAACATGGGGGATGACTTGAAACTAAGCAAAATTATCCGGCGTTACTCAATCAATTACGGAAAATATGTGCCTGTTTTCCTTACGATGTTGCTGTCATTTAAAACGTCAGTTCATATTATGGGTGATTTTGATTCTAGATATCATGTTCCTAATCATTAGGAACCCGAAATACCCATGCAAATGAATATAACGATTAACAGCGGGAATATATTTAACATTTAGCGTAAATTTTCCTCTGCGTCGAAGGGACCAAACATTACCTTGTGTTGTTGGGTTCAATCCACCCATCCTCCAGATCCTGCAGCCGGCGGCGGACTCCTCGAATTCCCTCCTCTCGAACTCCGAAGCCGAAGTCCTGGGGTCACAAGACGCCCGCGCGGTTTCACGCTCTCACTTGCAGCACTCACTGAGAGGCACTTCTTCGAGGCGCTCTGACGTCAGGGGAATCATTGTCAGTGCGCACATACTTGTTCCTTCCGTGTCCTGATGTAAGTTTACGTGACGATCACGCTTCCTAAACCTGTCCTTGGATGGTTGACAGTAGCCGTACCTTCCTACCTTTTATATAAAGGGTACGTACATTTTTTGGTGAAAGGTAAGTTGGGAGTGGAGAATAAGTGGAGAAAGAGGAAAAGGGCAGAAGATAGGGAGGTACTTGGAGTGAACTGCTTAAATGAGAAAGAAAAGGAGAGGAGTATAAGAAGAAGTTGAGAGAGGAGTGGGAGTGAAGAATAGAATAGAATTAGGAGTGGAGGAGGAATGGGGATGGTTCAAGGAGGGAGTCATAAGTTGTGCAAAGATGGTGTGTGGAACAAGGAGGGTGGGAGGAAATAGAAGGAAGGGTAGTGAGTGGTGTGATGAGGAAGCAAAGAAGGGTTTAGAAGAGAAGCAGGCTTTCATAGGTTGGCTACAAATTAGGACGAAGGAATCGTATGAGAGGTACAAAATAATGAGAAGGGAAGTTAAGGATAAGATAAAGGAAGCAAAGAGGAGAGGAGATGTGAAATGGGGTAAGAGTATAACAAAAAAAATTGAAAGTAATAAAAAGATGTTTTGGAAAGAAATTAAAAGAGGAAGAGGAGGCGAATCAAGTAGAGAAGAAAAGGTAAAAGATGCAGATGGAGAGATGATAATGAAAGAGAAGGCAATGAGAGGAAGGTGGGCTGAGTATTTTAGGATGTTGCTAAATGTGCAGGAGGATAGAGAAGGAAAGGTAGTTGCGCTAAGAAAATGAGAGTGATGAGTGAGGAAAATGGAGGAGAAATGGGGAAATATGAAGTAAAAGCAGCTGTTAAGATAATGAGAGCAGGTAAGGCACCTGGTCTGGATGGATGCCATGTGGAATGTCTGAAGAAAGGAGGTACTGTTATGGTGGACTGGCTGGTGAGGTTATTTAATGTTTGTTTAAGAGAGGGTAGAGGGCCAGAGGACTGGAGGAGTGCCTGTATCGTTCCACTTTACAAGGGAAAGGGAACAAATGTGAGTGTAGTAGTTTCAGAAGGATCAGGTTGTTGAGTGTAGTTGGGAAGGCTTATGGGGGTCGTGATTGAGAGGATTAGGAGAGGAACAGAGGGAGTAATTGGTGAGGAATAGTGTGGTTTTAGGACAGGTAGGGGTTGTGTAGATCAGATTTTTGTGGTAAGACATATGTGAGAAAGCTATAGGAAAAGGTAAGGATGTTTTTTTGGGCTTTTGTGGATTTGGAAAAGGCTTATGACAGGATAGACAGGAAGGCACTGTGAGAGGTACTGCAGATATATGGAATAGGGGGAAAGCTGTTAAGAGCGGTCAAGAGTTTTTACGAGAGTAGTAAAACTTGTGTTAGGATTAGAAATGGAGAGAGTGAATGGTTTGAGGTAAAGGTGGGACTTCATCAAGAATGTGTTATGTCGCCCTGGCTGTTCAATTTATACATGGATGGGGTGGTGCGAGAGGTAAATGCAAGGGTAGTGGGTGAGGGATTGGAGATGGTTAAAGAAAATGGAGAAAAGTGGGAAATAAGCTAGTTGTTGTTTGCTGACGACACTTCACTTGTAGCAGGATCAGAAGACGGATTAAGGAAGGTAGTGACAGAGTTTTAGAAGGTGTGTGAAAGAAGGAAGCTAAAGATAAATGTGGACAAAAGTAAGGTGATGAGATGTACAGGGGGAGAGAGTGACCGCAGGCTGGAAGTGAGCATAAAGGGAGAGAGTTTGGAGGAAGTGGATAGTTTTAGATACTTGGGTGCGAATGTGGCAGGAAAGGGAGGAGTGGGGGTGAAGGTAGAATGTAGATTGAGAGAAGCGAGTAAATGCCTTGGTGGATTAAAAAGTGTAATGAGAAATAGACATCTGGGAATGGATGCTAAGAGAAGGTTATATGAAGGAGTGATTGTGCCAACAGCACTGTACGGGGTAGAAACATGAAACATAAGAGAGGAAGAGAGGAGGAGTTTGAATGTGTTTGAGATAAAATATCTGAGAAGTATGATAGGGGTTACTAGGCTAGAGTGAGAAAGGGGTTACTAGGCTAGAGTGAGAAATGAGGAGGCGAGGTGGACGGGGTTGGAAAGGGAGCTTGGAGATAGGGTTGATGAAAGAGTATTGGGATGGTTTGTACACACGGAAAGAATGAGTGAAGAAAGATTATTAAAAGAGGTGTGGAAGGCAGAGGTGGAAGGAGTGAATATGAGGGGGCATCCTAGGATGAGATGGATGGATGGGGTAAAAGGGGCATTACAAAAGAGAGGAATGTCTGTTGAGGAAGGATGGGAGAGAACAGAAGATAGGGGTGAATGGAGAATGGTTGTATATGTAATATGCTGTGATGCATGAGGGGGAGGGGATGGGGAATATGGGGTGTGAGGAAGTATGCATGAGAAATAAATTGACGCAGCCCGAAGGGATTTCTCCTCGTCTTCCCCCTTTCTGCGTGAGGGGACGGAGAGGGGCTGGTCGTTGAATTAATGAAACTGCCTTGCTGTGGATGTGCTGTGTCTTGCAACACTGCTTCTGACCCAGGGCAGTGGACAGGATGCAGGGATGACCCATCATCCAGAAGGTGCCAAGGTGAGAGGGAGGGAGTAGGGTGGAGGGGAGTCGAATATGTAGGGGATGGAATGGGTGGGAGTGTTTTCTATGCCTTTTCTTTTCGGCTACCCCCCGTGTAACGTGTAAGGGAAAAAAGCCTTTGGTATATGTATGTATGTATATATATATATATATATATATATATATATATATATATACATACATACATATACCAAGGCTTTTTCCCCCCTTTCAAGGGAGGTAGCCAAAAAGGGAAAGGCATAAAAACACTCCCACCCATTTCATCCCTAAATACACTCCACACCCCTCCCACCCTTCCTCTCATCTGAGCACATATATATGTGTGTGTGTGTGTGTGTGTGTGTGTGTGTGTGTGTGTGTGTGTGTGTGTGTGTGTGTGTGTGTGTGTTTGTGTGTGTGTGTGTGTGTGTGTGTCACAACTAATAACACAGTCGGACGAAAGAAAGAGTTGAGTAAACAAAACTTTATATTTCGATTGTTAACTGCAATCCTCTTCAGTAGTACAAAGTGGAAGGAGGAGGCTATCTTAAATAGCAACCTCTTATAATAGAAAGGAAACTTGGAAAAGAATAAATGTCACTACCCCAACCCTATGTGACCTGAGGATGACATGAGGTCGGGTCAGGGGGAGGGGGAGGAAACTTGTTGACAATTTGTTTGGTGATGAATAGTCCTGATATTATGTCTGGGGTCCATTGACCCTTGGAAATATTCATCGTGGGCAAATATTCAATTAATGTGGATTCCACCATTTTCCTTCTGAACCCACAGCCTGATTTGTGAATAAGGACGGATTTCTCCCTGTCCATCTGGTGATTAAATTTATTTACGTGTTGAAACACAGCTGAATTTTCTTGGCCATACTTAATCGACCTCTTGTGTTCATTCAATCTTGTCCTTAAGTCTCTACCCGTCTGGCCTATGTATGAAAGGTTGCAATCTTTACATGGAAGGGAGTAAACACCTGGGATATGATCTTCTCTCAACCTCTGGTGAACATTATTATTTTTTTTATTAATAGTATATGGGTAATTATGAATTAAATTTACCTTCTCTTTGGGAAGAAATTTGGGCAAATAATTAATGGACTCTGAGAAGGGGATGACAAGGGGATTTTGTCTCTCTTTTGGCTTAGCGGAAGGGGGAGTGAAAAGCTGATTCTGGCATGGCTGAGGGTCTTATCCAGGAACCACTGAGGGTAAGCTAATTTTGTTAATTGGGACCTGATAGAAGTTAATTCATGTTCTAAAAATTGGGGGCTACAAATCCTAAAGGCTCGGAGAAAAAGTTCCGAAGCTACACTCCTTTTAATGTGATCTGGGTGATGACTAAAGAAATGAAGGTAACTTCCTGAATGGGTGTTCTTTCTAAAAACAGTGAAGGCAAGCTTATTCCCATTCCTCATGATTAAGGTGTCTAAAAAGGGGATTTTGTCATATTTTTCCCATTCTACTTTGAACTTGATATTAGTTGTTAAATTATTGAGTTTATCTAGAAAAATATCAAAGGGACCCCAACTCTCATCCCAAAGAGTGAAAATATCATCAACATATCTGAACCAAATCATACCTGGGGGTTTTATTGTTGGAAGAAGAACACTCTCGAAGTATTCCATGTAAAGATTAGCCAGAACAGGAGAAAGGTTAGAACCCATGCTACAGCCAAACTTTTGCCTAAAAAACAAAATTTGAAAGGAAAAAACATTAGTTGACACACAGGTGCGTACAAGCGCAATGATTTTGGAAACCGGAAGGGGGAATTTGTCTTGGAATGCTTGTAGCTTGGTTTCTAGAAAGGACAAAACATCATCAACACAAATGTTTGTAAATAATGAAACAATATCAAGACTTAATAAACTACGGCCTGAAATATTAATATCCTTGATTTTCTGAATGAAATCTTCTGAATGTTTTAAATGGGAGTTGAAAAATTTACCCACAAATGGTGATAACAAACCCGCAAGCCATTTGTAAAGTTTGCTAGTGCATGAGCCCCCGTTGGAGATGATGGGCCTTAATGGGGTACCTTCTTTTTATAGCTTGGGGAGGCCGTAAAAATTGTGATTTACAAATGTGTTACTACATTTCTCAACAGTGATATATATATATATATATATATATATATATATATATATATATATGTGTGTGTGTGTGTGTGTGTGTGTGTGTGTGTGTGTGTAAATAATAACAATAAGTTTATTTGGCAAAGAATCAATATACATGAAGTGCAGATAATGACAAGTACATAATATATATATATATATATATGTATATATATATGTATATATATGTATGTATATATATATGTATATATATATATATATATATATATATGTATATATATATATATATGTATGTATATATATATAATATATGTATATATATACATATATATATATATATATATATATGTGTGTGTGTGTGTGTGTGTGTGTGTAGGTATATGTATATATATACAGATTGACCTCTCATTAACGGACACCACATTACCGGATATCGGATGCAATGGACAAAATCCTCTGGTCCGGTCAGAAATCCGCTGGTCCGGTCCGACAGTCTAAATTTCGCGGGTAGGGTGAATGCGTCTGATAGTTTGGCGTTTGTCCGCTGAGTGGCTGATGCCGTGATGGCGCGCACTTTGTTTTGTTTACTAGTTAACAAGATCGTGATGTCGGAGGTGCGCCAGGCTATTGACACGCTCATAACTTGCGTTGATCTCTCTGCTAACGGTGACCATCAGTATTATTAGTATTAGTATATACTAATTACATTATTACAGGTATTTTGGTATTAATATGTATGTACGTATACTATGATTTTATAGAACTTAAGAGGTGATCTCCCCTCCAATATACACACACACACAAAAAAACAAAATCAACGGATTATTCACATCAATGGACACCGTTACCCCCCCTTTTAGTCCGTTAATGAGAGGTCAATCTGTATGTATATATATATATATATATATATATATATATGTATATATATATGTATATATATGTATATATATATGTATATGTATATATATGTATATATATATGTATATATATGTATATATATTGTCAGTGTATTTGGGCAGGAGTTTTTCTCTAATGCATGTTTCATTAAAAGTGATGGCTAGTTGTGCATTAATAATTTTCTTAATGGTATTTTCCATATACCTTATTAAGGATTTGTTTTCCTTAGGAAGGAAATTTATGACTTGGCTGTATGTAGTCATATTAGCTAGATCTCGATTTCGGGTTCAAGACCCTTCTTCAGTAGCTATAGGGATAAGAATTAATCCGAAGATTCTAGTAAAGATCTAAGTTTTATACTAGAGTTCCTATACTTGCTAATCACTGGGGGAGGTCACCTGGTGTTACGGGCAGGGACGAAATGTCACGTGCGCTAGGGAGCCTCCGGGTTTGTGTTGTGGCGGAATGTGGCGTTTTGTCTCGTAGTTGGACGAGTGGCGTTTTGTCTCGTATTGGCGTTTGTGGTGTTATGTCTCATGTTTTTATTTGTAACGGTTTGTCTCATGCTTGGAAGGGCTCTAAGGTCTTCTGCTTGTACATTTAGGTTTGGGCTCAACTCTTTAATATACAACGCTTCTAAAATTGGGAGGCGTCTATCGTCAGTACATAAATCCAAAATCTCGGTGTTTTTCTCTAGTGTCTCTCTTGCTAGTGTTATGTCGTGGGCTTCTCTTAAGTGATTTTTAGGGGCTCCAGATGTCAGGTGGTATGAGAGGCGACGGGATAACCTCATTGTCGTCATGCCAATATAGGTGGATGGGAGGGCTTCACAGTTCCCTCGTGTACATGTGAACCTATAGATGACATGTGATTTCTGAAGTTCCTTTCTCTCTTGTAGGGGGCTGTTTCTAATAAGAAGGTGGCTAGTTTTCTTAGTTTTATAATAAATCACTAGATTTAGTATTTTTTCTGGATTGACTGGTTTAATGTTTCTTTTTATAATTTGTTTCATAATTCGTTCATCTTCTTTATAAGCTGACGAAAAAGTGGATTTATAATATATGTTGATTTTCTCTTTATTTTGTTTATCATTGTTGTTGTTATGCCAGCCGTCCATTATTTTCTTTGTTTGAAAATGTATCTCTTTTTCATTGAAGCCGTTATTGATCAGAACTTGAGTGGAACATTCGATTTCATCATGCACTTGTGTCCATGTGCTGCAGTGAGTTAGTGCTCTTCGAATATAGGCACTGATGGTAGAGTCCTTATATCTTTGAGGGCACTCACTGGATCCATTAAGGCAGTGTCCAGGGTTAGTGGGTTTTGTGTACACTGTTGTATTAAAAGAATTTTCATTTTGTTTCACTAAGAGGTCGAGGAAGGGTAAAGCTCCGTCAATGCTATCTTCCATAGTGAAAGTGAGTTCAGATGTCTCTTGTAATAGGTGGCGGAGTTTTTCAGCTTCATTGCTGTTATTGGTTTTAATGAAGACATCATCAATGTATCTACAGTAAATATCTGGCTTTTCTGTTTTACTGAATACTTCTTCTTCTACGCAGCCCATGAAGAAGTTTGCCATTAATACTCCAAGGGGGGATCCCATTGCAACTCCATCAATTTGGCAATATTTGTTTCCACGGGGGCAAGTGAACGGGACTTCTTTTGTACAGCATTCAAGCAGTTTACGTAGTGTAAGTTCTGGAATGTCTAGTATAGGTGTAGTGTTATCGTGGTACACTTTGTTGATGATGTAATCAATTGTTCGATCTACGGAAATATTAGTGTATAACCCCTCCACATCAAGAGAAGCGATTCTACCTTTAGCAGAGTTTGCCTTAATAATGTCTTGGAAATCAGATGTAGATTGTAGACTATAGGTGGCGGGAGTGTAGGGAGTTAGAATGGAGCACAGTTTCTTGGCGAGTTTGTACGTAGGTGCAGGGATTTGTGAGATTATGGGACGGAGTTTATTACCAGGTTTGTGTGTTTTGACTGTCCCATAGCAGTAACCCATACCATACTCTCCTGAAAGTTTATTAAATTTTATTTTGCTGGCAGCATTATTCCCCTCTATAAGTCGATTTACCTTTTTCTTGAGTGATTCTGTAGGGTCTTTGTTGATCTTTTTAAACTTAGATGTATCATTGAGGATAGTATCTATCTTTTCTAAATACTCAGAGGTGTCCATGAGTACGTAAGTTGCCGCTTTGTCTGCTTTCCTGATGGTGATACTATGGTCTGATTTTAACTCTTTTGCGGCCTCAATGTGTTTCTTGTCAATCAAATTGCTGTGATATTTTCCTCTTGATTTATGACTATTGGTGGCGGGAGTGTAGGGAGTTAGAATGGAGCACAGTTTCTTGGCGCCAAATGTTCTCCACTGTTTCCCATTTTGTTTTCCGAACCGAAATCTATGTCCAACTCCCGTTAGGTCCTACTGCCTCCTCCCCCTCCCCCTTCCTCGTATTTTTCTTTTTCCTCCATTTCTGTCTCCTCCGTCTTATCCCTCATTTTTCTCCTTATCTTCGTTTTTCACCAATTCTCCTCCACCTTCTTCTTTTCCTCCTTCTTTCTCCTTTATCTCTTCCTGCTTCTCCTCCATGTCCTCTTCCTCTCCCCTCCTGCCCTCCATCTCCTCCTCCCCTCCTCTCCTGCCCTCTATCTCCTCCTCCCCCTCCTCTCCTGGTCTCTCTCCCCTCCTTCTTCACCTTTACCTCCCTCCTTCTCCTACTACTCCTCCTTCCCTTCATCTTACCCCCCCTCCTGTTACTATCCCCTCCTGCTCCTCGACCTCCTGCTCCTCCTCCGGCTCCCTCAACTTCTCTTCTACCTCCTCTTCCTCCTGTTCCTACCCCCTCCCTTCCTCCTCCTTCTCCTCTTTTTCCTTCTCCACCTCCTCCTGCTCCCCCAGCTTCTACTCCTCTACCTCCTGCTCCTTCGCTTGCTTCCTCCTTGCACTTTTTTTCCCTACTCCCCCTCATTGTCATTATTCTTCTCTTTCTTTTCCTCGGCCTGGTCCTTCTTCTCCAGCTTCCTTCTCATTTTTCCTCCTCCTCCTCCTCCCCCACCTCCCGCTCCTCCATTTCTTCTGATTCCCTCCTCCACATTTTTCTCTACTCCCGCTCGTTGTAGTCGTCTTTGTCATCATCATCATTATTCTTTTCTTCCCCCTCTCGTCCGTCTTCCCCTTTTCTTTTTTTTCCGCATTCCCCCACTCGCCTTCACCCACCACCTCCTGGTCCCCTCCCCTAAAGGGGGCCCCCATCCTCGTGCTGCGCGGCATCGCCGCTCGCCGTCGCCGCTGGCCTGGCCTGGCCTGGCGATCGTCGCCGTCAACTTGGGAATTCTTAAGTGTCCGATGCTCTTATGCAACCCGCGCGCTCCCAATTGCCTCTGTGGCATTGAGCCCAGAAACCCCTCCCCATCCCTTATCCCCCTTGTTCTTCTCTCTCTCTCCTTCCCCCCTCCTCCTCCTCTCTGACCCCTTCCTCCACTCTTCATCTCTGGCCTCTCCTCATTCACGCCGTGGCCATAGACTTCTTGTTGCATGACTTTCATACCATAGCTGGAAGAGCAGTCCCTTGTAAGGCTGAATGAGGTCGCTTGGCTTACGCCAGGAAAAATAATAATAATGATAATATATATATATTTATATATATATATATATATCTTTATATGTGTGTGTGTGTGTGTGTGTGTGTGTGTGTGTGTGTGTGTGTGTGTGTGTGTGTGTGTGTGTGAATATATATATATATATATATGTATGTATGTATGTATGTATATAAAGTAATTCCGACTGTCGTCCCTGGATTCGAGCCAAGGCTCGCGAGAATACGGTTGTCTAAAATTCTTCAACCTGGGAATGAATCTACTCCCAAGGAATTAAGTCAACCGCTAACTGCCGTCCGTACTTAGTTTTTTACGAAGAACTAACAACACTCGTAGCTTCGTGGTTAAGTTGATACGTTTCCTTTGTGGACTTTTCGTCGTTGTCATACCTGAATAGAATAACCAGTCACGGTGTAGTCAATCAAATAATTTCGGGTGTCGTCCCCGGATTCGAACCAAAGCTCGCGAGGATACGAAAACTACGCTTTACCACTGGGCTATCGGTTGTCTAGAAATCTTCAGCCTTGAAATGAATCTACTCCCGAGGGATTAAGTCGCGAGCCTTGGTTTGAATCCGGGGACGACAGTCGGAATTATTTGAGTGACTACACCGTCACTGGTGATTCTATTCAGGTATGACAACGACGAAAATTCACAAACGAAACGTACCAGCTTAACCACGAAGCTACGAGTGTTGTTAGTTCTTCGTAAAAACTAACTACGGACGGCAGTTAGCAGTCGACTTAATTCCTCGGGAATAGATTAATTCCCAGGTTAAAGAATTTTGGACAACCGACAGCCTAGTGGTAAAGCGTCGGTTTCGTATTCTCGCGAGCCTTGGTTCGAATCCGGGGACGACAGCCGGAATTACTTGATTGACTACACCGTAACTGGTGATTATATATATATATATATATATATATATATATATATATATATATAAATATATATATGACTTATGACTTACAAAACCACAATAGGGTTAAAGAAATCCTTTGAGAGTTTTCTACGCATGTTAATTAGCAACACTACTGCGAGAGTTCCGATTGGAAACCTTGCAGCTAACATATCTTGTATGGGTAAGCATCTATACTCTTACATTTCTTTGTGGCTATATCTGTCTATATACAAGGAGCTTCTTTCCCCTTACAAGGGAGGTAGCCAAGTCAGAGGCACGTACCTACTCCCACCCATTTCACTCCCCTCCACCATTCCCACTGTTTCCATCCCAACTCCTCGTGGATGACGGGTCATCCCAGCATCCGCCAACTGCCCTAGGTCAAACTCATTACAAGACTTGTGGCTATAAGGGTGTAATTAAAATGGCTAGTGATATCAGGTATCTTGTTACCGACATCACGCCACCGTGTGTTTAGTAAGTATGGGCCAAATACTGTCGCGATCAGGGAGTTAGGAACTTAACATCGGCACTTGTGGCAAACTATAAAGGGGGTAGTTAATGAGTATATAATGGTTAACTATGGATACACCAAGGGATGTCCCTCTTGAGCCGAATAAAACTTGGTGGGTGGCTAAATAAAAGTATATTAACAAGGTACATCAGTGTGTTAAATCACTATTCGATAAAGCACTACAATAGTCAAATGAGTGCGTACATTTCGTAGGCTGAGTTACAACAGGACGCCACTCCTTGTTTTGGCGCCAAACATACAGGAACTCTTGGTTCTCCCTACAGACTCGTGTACAAAGATTGTAAATAATACAATCAATAATGAAATGTCCGACAAAAACTATGATAATTATATGATGGGGAAATATGCAATTCCTAATTGAGCAATACGTAATTATAATACACAGCAATAATTGTACGATGCTGCAACGCACCACACCATCACAAACTGTCTGGCGTTAGAAGTAATCAAAATCTCGAGAGGGGACACTCGGGGTTTATCGTTGATGATGGAGTGAAGGGGACCTCAGTTGTGGGCAGTTAAGACCTCAGGCAGTGATCACGCTCAAGTCGAGATCATATTGGGTTTTTGCTCTCTCTCTCTCTCTCTCTCTCTCTCTCTCTCTCTCTCTCTCTCTCTCTCTCTCTCTCTCTCTCTCTCTCACTCTCCTGCTCCGGGTACAGGCAATACCCCTTAGGATAAAAAAAAAAAACTAGGACAAAACCTCCCCAGATAAAAAAAAAAAAAAAAAAAATAGGTCAAAAAATAAATAGATAAAAAAAATTAATATAGGACAAAAAACCCAGGCTAAAGATAAACAGTTAATTGAAATAGGTGTGAAATAACAGAGTTTCATGGAATATGTGTGAAACTACTCAGCAGAGTTTTGTCACTTGTTCTCATCTTTCCTAGTATCAGTATAAACATTCCCTATATAAGGAGATTGACCTTCACCAGAAGTTACAGTCAAATCTGTAGCACCATGGAGAGCATCAAAAATAATAAGGGAGGGCCCAAGCCATGTGCAGGAGGTTATATGTTTAACAAGAAGTCCCAACAAGACAAGAATCCGATGGGAATGTTCCCAGAGAAGTGCCCTTTCATGTAAGGGGAGTGCTGACACAGATATACAGATGAAGGAGATAGTTGCGACAACACCCCACAGCTATGATCCTTATCCTGCTCATGTCGCAGTTACAAAGGTGAAAGCAGCCATAAAGGACACAGCTACTGCAAACCGCTGCAGGCCAGGACAGATTGTAGCAGATGCACTTGTCCATCAACCTGTAGAGGTGCGAGCAGCCATAGGGCGTATTGCATCTGTCAGATGTCTGCAGAAGGGATGTGTTCCAAAAGATCGTGCTTTTTTGCAAGAACTTGATTGAGGGAGAATGGAAGACCACGGGGCCACCATACAACAGCAGTTTCCTTATTTATGACAATGTCTCATCATCCAACAGGATCATTGTATATGCAACTGATGAGGGGCTCAAACATTTGTGCCGGAACTCAACCTGGTTTATGGATGCCACATTTTCCACAGCTCCCAGGCTATTCCACCAGTTATATGCCATTCGTGCCCCCCTGGGAAACACAGCCATCACATGTGTATATGCATTCCTGTCTGAGAAGTCTCAAGCATCTTATGAAGAATTTCTCAGCCATTCTTGATAAGTGTGACCAAATTGGCTTCAACCCAGATGTGGCAGCCATCATCACAGACTTTGAACAGGCCATGGTAAATACTGTGCAGACTGTTTTGGGGCCTCATGTGACCCGTGGCTGTTTCTACCACCTGACACAAAGTATATGCACTGGCATTCCTACCCGAGGAAGAGGTCACCACTGGTATGGAGTACCTTATGGAGAACATTCCTGGTGTGGAGGGACTTGACAGTTTGGTCGGTTACTTTAATGCCACATATGTCTCCGGAAGTTTTCGACGCATCCAGCCACCTGCTCAACCTGACGGAGATCTACCTCCAGTTCGCATAAGAAGAATCCCACCTTTATTTCCTCCTCGTCTTTGGAATGTTCATCAAGTGACACTGTATGGAAAGGACCGCACCAACTAATTGTGTGAAGCATGGAATCTTGCATTCAAAGAGTTGGCTATGATCATCCAACCATTTGGAAGGCAAATGACAGCATCAGAAAGGACCAGGCCCTTGCCACAGCTGCACTGTTGAAGGATTCCTCTGGGGAGCCTCCAAGAAAACGAATGAAGCCGGCAACGAAGGCGAGACAGGAGCGGCTGCACAGTCTGTGTGTGGACTTTGTGAGCAGTAGGAAGACCATGGAAGAATTTCTTTGTGGAGTTGGACATTCTATGAGTTGGAAATGAGATAGTGATCTGAGACAGCAATTGTGGAACATGGTCTGATGATATCTTATACATGTGTGTTTCACCTCTTAGTGCTAAAATTGGCAAATTTAGTGATTATATATAATTGTTCATATCTGTTGTATGAGATGCTGTTTTATTATATCTAAATAAAGATACATAAAAATAACATCATTGATAATCTTGTATTATATATAGTTGAGGGGGCTTTTGTCCTAGGGTTTTTGGTCCTCGGGTTTTTTTTTTGTGTGTTTTTTTTTTCTGGGGGGGGGGGGGGTTAAGGCCTAGGGGAGTTTTGTCCTAGGGGTGTTTTGTCCTACACCTCTCCTGCTCCGCCAGTATTTGGCTTTTGGCCATCAGGGAAACTGTTCTGTCCTCTAACTTGGTGAAGTTTCAATGTTAAAAAAATAATCAGTATTCATAGTATATATCTTAGCGGGATGCATACATTAGTTCAAGAAATGGAAAAGAATTAGAATGAGAAAATGTAGCAAACATTTCGTGAGGAAGAAAAGCGACGCCAAGTTAAGTGAAGTAGCTGCAGTGCGCCATGGGATATTAAGATGCGGGAATGGAGAGAGACCATAAAGATATGAAAGGCGAGCGACGTTGGAGTGCAGCAGGTTAATTTGAAGTCTTGGGACTGTTTAACGCGACAGAATAAGTCTTAAATTTCTTAAATCCAACAGAATACATTAAATAAAGGGGACTGCTGAGTGCAACATAGTATATTCAAGACGTATAAGATTGTTAGATATAACATAATGTAAAACTTATGACTTTATGACTCCTGCCTTAGATCAGTTGTGTGATTTTCAAGAAAGGAAAGGGGGTGGGATGACCTGAAGATTCTCTCTCACGATGTCAGGCACTCGACGGGAACTTGAGATCTGAAGAGGCGATCGAGCTAAAAGATGACGCGCACTTGGTGGTGGGGGTGAGGGTGGAGTGCGCGACCCTATGGGAGTCCTGAGCTCCTGGCGACGGGCAGGCCGAAGTGCCAAGAATTATTCGAGGAAGTTTGTGAACTATCTTTTGTAACGTTGGCACTTATTTACAGACGCTCCTCTACTTAGGAACATTCGACTTACGAACTTTCAAACATCGAATGAAGAGGACCGTAAGTCATCCGTCACTTCAAGCCTACTTTACCAGTTAAAAAAAGTATTATAATTACTTATAATTTGTTTTATGTATCAGCAGTGTGTTTTAGGATAAAAAAAACATGCATTGACTGTAGATAATACTTGTGCAGATTTAAGTACACTTGAAATAATGTTAAATAACGACCAACGAACATCTCGAGTTACGAACGACAGTCGGCAATGTAACTCGTTCGTAAGTCGAGGAGTATCTGTATGTATATCTATGTATATGTATATATGTATATATATATATATATATATATATATATATATATATATATATCACTGGTGAGAAATGTAGTAACATATTTGTAAATCACAACTAACACCACAGTCGGACGAAAGAAAGAGTTGAGTAAGCAAAACTATTTTTCAATAGCTAACTGCAATCTTCTTCAGTAGTACAAAGTGGAAGGAGGATGCTATCTTATATACCAACCTCTTACAAAGGGAAGGGAACTGGCAAAAAATAAATGTCACTACCCCAATCCTTACGTGACCTGAAAATGACATGAGGTCGGGTCAGGGGGAGAGGGAGGAAACTTGTTGACAATATAAACCTGACATTGTTCCTGCCACGCGTATTCGTCCGGCCATCAGGTCAATCAACTCGTGGCGAGGGACAAAGTGCCGAGTGCACGCCAGGAACCGCGTAAATGTTGCTCCATGCATGGGGATATTATTGACTCCAATTCTTTTATGTAGTTAATATCTGAGGGACTTTAATGACACTCCGACGACGGAACAGTCATACAACGTTCTTTTATGATTGGATATTAATCACCACTCAACTTCTACTCTCCCTCCGTTCTGCTGCTACTGCCCACTTCCTCAAATCTCTCCTTCACCACCTCCTCTTCGGTGTGATGTTGACCCCAAGGATAGAAGAGCTGGTTATTGCTGACAAAGTCTCCTCCTCCTCCTCCTCCTCCTCCTCCTCCTCCTCCTCCTCCTCCTCCTCTACTTCTTACAGAGTTGGGAACTGGTTTAATCATTTCTTTATTACTCATCCATATTGTTGGTTTTATTGATCAGAAATATCACTCTCTCTTGAGGCACACGGACACGGGGCCGATTCCCTTCAATTGTTGTGAGTTCGTTTGAGTAAAAATTACTTTGGGTACAACATATGTATATATATATATATATATATATATATTTTTTTTTTTTCGATTATACAAATGCCCAATGTCAAGTAGTTGTTACTCATTCTTCCATCGTAGCCAAAGAAATATTGTATTCTCTTTATTGTGAATCACCAAAATTCGGAACGAAAAAGCCTTTTTTCCGAATATTAGGAAACTATCTGATTAAAATGTCTTGGCGGTTCATAAAGTGTGTGTTTGTGTGTGTGTGTGTGCGTGCGTGCGTGTGTGTGTGTGTGTGTGTGTGTGTGTGTGTGTGTGCAACACTGATTGGGTCCCAGTGAACATTCAACCCGTAGCCTTGGATACACGAGTTTAATCATTTCTTTATTACTCACCTGGGGTGTATCGACTCCAGGTGGGAATCGCCTCTCCCACGTCACGCCACGTGTTTTTACGTATGGCGTGATAGTCTCCCACGTGGGGCCACGTGACGTGTCCGTGTACAGCCGGATTCCAAAGTTAGACGGATCTCTTGTCTGTCTCCATAAATGGAAATGGATGTCAGCGAAAGAAGTTTCGGTATTATTTGCAAAATATGAATTTTATATTTGTGTTGTACTTGTACGTATTGTAACGTGGTAAGCATGCAGGAGGTCTTATGGTGTCATCTATTAGCAGTAGTGGCAAACATGAGAGTGTCGTCGAACTTTTGAGCCCGACTGTCAAACATGTCGAGCTTTTGATGGGTTTCAGTGCTTCGGCCAAACGTGGTCACTCTCTTCCTCTCGGAGTTGACCGCATATGCAATGAGCCCTGACTCTCCCAAGAGACGTCCGGTTTGTGATGATAGTGCTGAGTTGGTGTCGAACATGGGTTCCCAGCCTTTTTTGTTCCTGTCCCCCTTGGACAGTCCGATGAGTCCCCACGAACCCTAGAAGACTAAGGATGAAAATGATTAAATTTGTAATCATTTTACATTTACATTTTTCGTTTCTGTGAAATTTGTACCTGTAAAATGTTTATGGGTCTTGGTAATGGCAACATCAGTAAACTGAGCTCAACAAATTAATATATTTTTTTTATCTAACTACATACTAGAACACATTGTATTGTACAGTAGTATTTATTCTCTCTAACCCATATGTACGCCCTGAAAAGTACATGTAACCTCTCGCCCACCCACCAGGGCTTACATATATCCCAGGTTGGAAATTCGTTGTTTAGAGGATTAAGCCCCATAGCCCGGCAGAACCCTAAGTGAGGTTCGCTTCGAGATATAATTGTTTTCAAAGGTGGTTTTAGACAAATAGACAATGGCTGCACCTGAACCTTCATCAATGTGTAGGTTTCCTTGGCCCCCCATATCTTGTAATTTCTAAGTCATAGGGGATATTATCTCTTTGCTCATTTCTGATTTGGTTATCCTTGGCATTAGGGCATCGTGGTCAGGGTCTGGTCTGATGTCATTCTGAGTAAGTAGTAAGGCCATTGAATGAGTTTGTATTTTACCATTTTGGGAGAAAATCTCCTGGTCATAATTGTCTCCGATACCCTGCACTAATTCATTTACATCTTTTAACAGTCCAGTCAGATCCATATCAGCATTTGCAGCAGAAGCAACTGATTTTTTAAATCTGTGAAGTTCATCATATGAACAAGTTACAAAGTCGTGAAAGGCCTTCATATGTCCCTTTGAGTCCGTGGGTAAAACAGCCCCTGGGTCATTTGCAGACGGGTGGCTAGGTTTTTTATTATTGTTGTGTTCATGTTGCCAATTATTAGAGCAGGCAGTGAACCATGCCATTTTTTTTACTTGTTTGACAAAAGGTCACCAAGGGTTTCACTCTGGAACTTGGAATAGATATCCTTGTTGATGTGGGTGTGATAATTCTGTTAATATCAATGTCCCTTATCTCCAAAAAATTTCTTAGCCACTTTATCAACTGCTATCTCTGTCATCATTGTCTTCAGGCATCATATGTAGCAAATTTGCTGCATTGTCTTTGAAAGCCAGTATTGCTGCTCTTCCGGGGGAAAGTGAGTATAATCAAGTCTTCTCTAAAGTAATCTATCAACTTTTCTACCAACTGTCTGCAAGAAAGACTGGTTCCACCTGCATCTTAGTATTCCTGAAATATAGCAAGAGAGCTCCATACGTTTGATCTGTTTCTATCAAGTAATCTGACAATAGAATGAGATGCTGTGTCTACGTTGGTAGGATTAAATGCTTCTCGAAGTGCAGCTTGTATGTTTCTTGAACTCAAGAATTTGCAACTGCAATCAATATAATACCTGATGTCTGCTTGTTTATTTTTCAGTGTGTTTCACACTTCTAAAATAGATTCCTTTAAACCTTCCGTGTGTCTCCCCATGCCTGCAAACATTTGCTGATCGCCAGCGACTTTGATTCTTAGGGTCTCAGGGTTACATTTTCCCCCACAAAAAAGGCAGTGTTGCAGAGCGAGCAATGAATGTTGAATAGTCAGATCGCCTTGCTATTTTAGGCTTACTGCTAGAACACTGAAGTTCTTGGCCTTTGTCCTTCAAGGCTTTTTGAATTTTCTTTGGATGATAATACTTATCCACGCACTTCCGATGCACATGGATTGATAAATTTGTTGGATTGTTCTTGATCTTCCAATTCATTGTGCAAACCATCACCATATTGCTTGCTAGCTCTGATGATTCTTCCAGCAGTTGCTTCTGAAAGGTGGTCTCTTTTGTTGTATGCATGCAGCTTCCCAGAGAAGCATGTCTTCTCCATTTCTGTCATTACTTGTAAGGAAATACATTAGGAATTGAATAAGTTAGTAGTTTTGAAGTGTGTGAGGGCAAACGTTGAACTAGGTTCTCTCGGCCCATAAATACGAGAGTTAAGTCCGGGTGCTCCTATAAAGATTATCTGCTGGGGATCGAAGCAAAACATGGAAAACTTTAAATGATTTAAAGGATTGTAGAATACATCATACGATGTCAGCCATCAAAGGGGAGCATTAAAGAGCACAACTGATCTTGATGACAGGAACACAAATGGTGTACGAGGTACTCAGCACCAGCACCTCCATACTACAGTGACGGAGTAACAATCGATGGTTGAGATGTGTAGGGGAGAACCGTTCCAGTCCACTCGGAAGACGATTTTCCTTCGGAGAACAGCAGTGATGTATAGAGAACATTTTAGACCAATAAGAAAACTTTATACTCAAATACAAGGTTTAGCAGAAAAAGGCCCATTGGCTGCCGGTCTACCAACCTTATTTGTGCCACACTATATAGGCCCTATACGAGGCGTCAACATGAAAGTCCTATGGATGTCTCACCACGTACATAACAGTAAATAATGGCGATGAAAGGTCGTCTTATCAAAGTTTAAGAATTCATTACAATTCAGCAATTTGCAGCAATGCCTGTTGGTTATTTGCTCTCTCTCTCTCCTTCCTTTCGTAATGTTTTGTCATTATAACGTATTGTAAATTTCATCGACGTACGCAATTATAATTCACACCATACAACATTGGCGTGACATGACGCAACAAGGCGGTGAGGGGAGCGAGTACTGCCTCATGAAGCTTGTCAAAGCTTGTGGCAGTGGAGGATGGGAGGAGGAAGGAGGAGGAGGACTGGCACTCCATAGCGAACAAAGTCGGGACAGAGGCAGAGCGTGGCGCGAGTGTGGGAGCAACATTGTTGGAGGCGGACTTCTTTCCTCCAGAAGTAGTTGAAAGGGCCTTAGGCTCCTGCTACGTCGGGATGAGTGTGGGGCAAGTGTTTTTGGTGTCGTCCTGAGGTGTTTATCTCCCGGAGGAGCGAGAAGAAATTTGAATTATGTTTTATTTTCTTGGCACGGGAGTTGAAATTGTTTTCTTACAGAGGCACGACGGTCACGAGCGAGTTCTATCAAATGGAGTTCTTTCTCACGAAGTGTATTGCTATGTTGTGGCATCTGCAGATTAATTTTTTTTATAAATGTTTAATTTATTTTTACGTTGGTGTAATTATAGAAAAATCCAAGATACTATACATATACATATTTTGAGGTGTACCAGTTGTAAATGTATCGTGCATTAATTTGGAAATAACGAAAATGTATTTGTGAACATGTGAGCGCACATGTGTCATTACATACAGTAAAACAGTAAAGTACCTACGCTCTTCCTAGGAAAAAATGAAAAGAAAAAAATGAAATTCTTTATGCACACAAGCACACATTGTGGGTATATATATATATATATATATATATATATATGTATATATATATGTATATATATACATACATACATATACCAAGGCTTTTTCCCCCTTACAAGGGGGGTAGCCGAAAAGAAAAAGGCATAAAATCATTCCCATAATTGTATGTGTGTGTGTGTGTGTGTGTGTGTGTGTGTGTGTGTGTGTGTGTGTGTGTGTGTGTGTGTGGGTGTGTGTGTGTTTTGCTGGAAGTAAAGTTGGCCTCTAACACGCATTTCCTCCCTCAAAATTCGTGAGGAATTTAGAAGCTTTGTAAGTGTTGACACGCGCATCGCGGCTAAACTACCTTTGCTGCGCGAGCGTCGACAGGCAGACCTTCCTGTCGACGTCCACGCCTTCAGAAGTTGCACTTCCGTGTCCTGTGCTAGTCGAACCCTTTGGATTGTCCAGAGAGTTCCCCCTCAGTTGAGTAAAATCTCCTGACGGCAGATGACTAAACACTCAAGTTGAACAAGTCTAAAAGACAGTCGAAAGAACGATTGAAAAAATCTAATAGTTTAAAATCTAATAAAATGTGATCATAAATGAACTTGAAATTGCAAATGATGCCGATAAATCCTAAGAACATAGTGTGGCGTTGAGAATCAAGGCCCGGTAGAGAAGGATCTACATCCTTGATCTAAGGTGGGTGCGAAGCATCAAGAACAAAAAGTACTTTTCTTTTTATTTGGCTGCCACCATGCAAATTTGTTCAGCTCGGTGGCGAAGGGTGGCCCTAGAGAAATCTGCGTGACTGTACATAATTGAGTAATCAGTAGTATGATGATGCTGGTAGGCGAGAACCACGCCATTATTTTCGACATTCTTTTGTTTTTCTCTTGGGTTTTGAAACTAGAACCACACCGAGTCTTTACTTATATTCGGAAATTATGTCAGTATATATATATATATATATATATATATATATATATATATATATATATACGTATATATATATATATATATATATATATATATATATATATTGGAAAACTGTAAACACCAGACTCAATTGAAGGGTTTATTTCCCCCGACGTTTCGATTCCCGTCCAGGAATCGTTTTCAGGGGGTATAATGGTTACAAGATTGTGAACTCCTTATAAATCGCCCAAATAATAAACCTAGGAAAGGTTCACCCTCTCAATCACATGTACAAAGCATACCTCATTACAATAATAAATACGTTATAATAGAAATGAAATATTGGTACCAATTAGAATAAAATAAAATACAAATAAAAAGTTACATGGCTGTGAACATAAAACAAGCGAAGCAAAAGTATACATGACACTACCGTAAAAACAACAGACCATTGGACAGAGATGTAAATGAAAGTGGACCAAATGTCCGCAATGAAGTGTCAAGAACAAACGACTAAATTACAATCAAACAAAATACACTACAAAAATACAAATAAAATAAGTTACATGGTTGTGAACAAAAAGCAAGTGTAGCAAAAAAAAACTCAAACGTAACATTAACGTAAAAACTTCAGAACATAGGACAGAGACGCAAATGAAAGTGGACATTTGGTCCACTTTCATTTGCGTCTCTGTCCTATGTCCTATGTTCCTGGACGGGAATCGAAACGTCGGGGAAATAAACCCTTCAATTGGGTCTGGTGTTTACAGTTTTCCAATATGGATCCCAGATTCCAAATCTTATATAATATATATATATATATATATATATATATATATATATATATATATATATATTACTAAAGCAGTACATCAAATAATCAATCTTGATGGCGCAATCGGTTAAGTCACTATCACTTGTCACATGCTAGCGCAGCTTCGAGTCCTTGGCTGTACCACGTTTCAATTTCTGTATATATACACCTCGAGTTTCTTTATGTTGATGGTTTAGAATGAAAGTGAATTGTTGTTGGTAAATGTAAATATGCTCACCGGGACCCATTCAGTGTTGTGTATATATGCGAAAGTAACCACTGGGAAAAGTAAACTAACAAAGCAAAGCGCTTTCGTATGATTACATCTTCAGTGCTGAACATGTAGTTATACGAAAGCACTCTACTTCGTTAGTTTACTTTTCTCATTGGTTACTTACGCATTTGTGAACACACGTTCCTAGTGTTTTTATTGCATATATATATATATATATATATATATATATATATATATATATATATATATATATATATATACACACGCACAAAATAGGACGAGGGAGTCATATGAGAGGTACAAAGAAAAGAAAAGAGAAGTAAAGCAAAAGGTAAAGGAGGCAAAGAGGAGAGTAGATGTGAAGTGGGGTAAGAGTATGACAGAAAATTTTGAAAGTGATAAAAAGATGTTTTGGAAAGAAATTAAGAGAGGAAGAGGAGGCGAATCAAGTACAGAAGAAAAGGTAAAAGGTGCAGATGGAGAGATGATAATGGAAGAGAAGGCAGTAAGGGGAAGATGGGCAGAATATTTTAGGGAGGGAAAGATAGCTGCAGTGGGAAATGCTAAGAAAATGACCGTGATGAGTGAGGAAAATGGAAGAGAAATAAGGAAGGATGAAGTGAAGGCAGTTGTTAAGATGATGAAAGTAGGTAAGGCACCTGGTCTGGATGGATGCCATGCAGAATGTTTAAAAAAAGGAGGTACAGTGATGGTGGACTGGCTGGTGAGGTTATTTAATGTTTGCTGGAGAGAGGGTAGAGTGCCGGAGGACTGGAGGAGTGCCTGTATCGTTCCACTTTACAAGGGAAAATGGGACAAGTGTGAATGTAGTAGTTTCAGAGGGATTAGCTTGTTAAGTGTAGTTGGGAAGGCTTATGGGAGGATCTTGATTGAGAGGATTAGGAGAGGAACAGAGGAAGTAATTGGTGAGGAACAGTGTGGATTTAGGACGGTTAGAGTTTGTGTAGATCAGATCTTTGTGGTAAGATGAATATGTGAGAAAGCTATAGGAAAGGGGAAGGATGTTTTTTGGGCTTTCATGGATCTGGAAAAGGCTTACGATAGGGTAGACAGAAAGGCACTGTGGGAGGTTATGGAGATATATGGGATAGGAGGAAAGCTTCTAGGAGCTGTCAAGAGTTTTTATGAGAGTAGTAGAGCTGTGTCAGGATTAGAAATGGAGAGAGTGAGTGGTTTGAGGTAAAGGTGGGACTTCGTCAAGGATGCGTTATGTCACCCTGGCTGTTCAACTTATACATGGATGGGGTAGTGCGAGAGGTAAATGCAAGGGTAGTGGGTGAGGGATTGGAGATGGTTAAAGAAAATGGAGAAAAGTGGGAGGTGAGCCAGCTGTTGTTTGCGGAGTACACTGCGCTTGTGGCAGGATCGGAGGAGTGACTGAGGAAGTTGGTGACAGAGTTTGGGAGAGTATGTGATAGAAGAAAGCTAAAGATAAATGTGGGCAAAAGTAAGGTGATGAGATGTATATGGGGTGAAAGTGGCAGTATACTGGAAGTGAGCATTAAGGGAGAGAGACTGGAGGAAGTGGATAGTTTTAGATACTTGGGTGCAAATGTGGCAGGAAAAGGCGGAGTGAAGGTGGAGGTAGAATATATTTTGAGAGAAGCGAGTAAATGCCTTTGTGGACTGAAGAGTGTAATGAGGAATAGACATTTGGGAATGGATGCTAAGAGGAGACTGTATGAAGGAGTGATTGTGCCAACAGCACTGTATAGGGCAGAAACATGGAACATAAGAGAGGAAGAGAGAAGGAGTTTGAATTTGTTTGAGATGAGGTGTCTGAGAAGTATGATGGGGGTTACTAGGCTAGATATAGTGAGAAATGAGGAGGTGAGGAGGAGAACGGGGGTGGAAAGGGAGTTGGGAGATAGGGTTGATGAAAGAGTATTGGGATGGTTTGGACACATGGAAAGAATGAGTGAAGAAAGACTAGTAAAAGAGGGCAGATGTGATGTGGAGGGAGTGAACATGAGGGGACGTCCTAGGATGAGGTGGATGGATGGGGTGAAGGGGGCTTTGGGGAAGAGGGGAATGTCTGTTGAGGAAGGACGGGAGAGGACAGAAGACAGGGGTGAATGGAGAATGGTTGTATATGGATGGTGTTGTGATGCATGAGGTGGAATGGGCGATGGGATGGGGGGTGAGGTAGTATGTGTGAGCAAAATTTGACGCAGCCCGAAGGGATTTCTCCCCGTCTTCTCTTTTTATGCATGGGGGGACGGAGAGGGGGGGTCGCCGATTTAATGAAGCGGCCTTGCTGTGAATGTGCTGTGTCTTGCGACACTGCTTCTGACCCAGGGCAGTGGACAAGGTGCAGGGATGACCCGTCATCCAGGAGGTGCTAAGATAAGAGAGAGGGTGGAGGGGTGTGGAGTGTATTCAGGGATGGAATGGGTGGGAATGATGTTATGCCTTTTTCTTTTTGGCTACCTCCCTTGTAAGGGGGAAAAAGCCTTGGTAAATGTATGTATGTATATATATATATATGTGTGTGTGTGTGTGTGTGTGTGTGTGTGTGTGTCTGTGTCTGTGTGTCTGTGTGTTGGTTTGTCTTCGGTGGTTCACAACATTTTTTGTATAGAGGAGGATTTTGGGTTACGTAGTCTGTCCTTGACACGCGGCAGCGAAGGCTCAGTAGAACGGTGAGCCGGTTGGAAAAACGGAGATCGTCCTATGCTTTATTGACTAATCAGTTTGGTACAAGCAAGAACCCGTCTGTCTAAGGCTGTGTCAAGTTTCCAAGTCTCCACAGGCCAGATGACCGGGTCTTATAAAGGGGGAACTCGGATGAGTTACCAACAAGGAATTATGTACAATAGTTTAAATTACAAGGAGCCATTTGGCCTGACTAGAGTTGAGCTAAGGCTCAAATATTTGTTACTTAATTACACAATTTTAAATCCTTAAATTACATATCTACAATCTATGTCCAAGTGGACATAGAACCATAGGAGAAATTAAAATGAGCAATACTGATGTCTTGTGGTATCATGCTTCGACCGTTGGAGTCTTAACAGGCAACGTGGGCTGGCTCGTGAACTGTGAGATAGTTGTCTTGACCGTACGCAACCTGGGAGCTGAGGTCTTGAGCGGGCTCACACCACGAAACTCTTCATGTGTGCGTGCGTCCGTGTGCACTGGTGTTGGCTGGTATGCACGCAGACGTGTTGATATGCAACGTGTGTTGTATATATATATATATATATATATATATATATATATATATATATATAATATATATGTATATATATATATTACGATCCTGTGTGTGCTGGATGATAGAGGTAGGCGAGATGATGGCTAATAATTCAGTACTCATCAGTCGGTAATATCAAACCGTTTAGCGCTTCTAGAGGGTGCCAGCAACACCACAAGATACGTAAAAAAAGAATGCATGTGAGAGGACAATGACTGGTTTTGGCGAGTGCTCTCATCATGAATGAAAAATAGAATAAATAGCAAGAGGCTGGCTTCTTCAAAGACTGGTAACCTAAAGTGAAATAACATTTATATATATGTAAGGTAAGACAATCTCGTATACCTTCTTTCCAGAGCAGTAACAAGACAACTATACACCGTAATTTTCTTAACGACCATAAACATAAATCCTATGCTAAATATAATTTCCCTAACTATAGCATGTATTTCATAATTTAGCAAACGTAGTCTTAGCACATCTTTAGGTAATAAATGTTCATAAACAATATCATTCGCTAAGATGCTGCAATGAAAGAAATCCCATTTTGGTTGTTATATCCTCCTACACCAACACCCAGGGCCGTCGAAAGCCATAGCGGCCCACTGGGCAACTAGCAATGACACCCACTTCAAGTGGCAAGCAGTACGAGTACATAAAGGTGGACTTAACAGAAATGGCAGTAAAGACTGATGAGGTACTACTGATTAGGAAGAAGCTTAATCCAAATAGACAATTTTATAATATATATATATATATATATATATATATATATATGTATATATATATATATATATAATTTTTTGTGACAGTTGCATGCAGGATTCGAACCCGCTGTACTCGGCCATCCGTAGATTACCTTCCCAGTGCCCTAGACCACTACACCACAGAGGCTATAAAATCCTTGAAACCTGGAATCGAACTGATTCCCGAGGGAAGGAAGATCACTTATTACGGCGATCCGAAATTCCTGCTTTTTTACTCAAGGACCAGCCCACCAGTGGTATGGGGTAAGGACCGGGACGAACCCCTTTCACGCTAATCGCCATTGTAACTATGGTCCTTACCCCATACCACTGGTGGGCTGGTCCTTGAGTAAAAAAACAGGAATTTCGGATCGCCGTAATAAGTGATCTTCCTTCCCTCGGGAATCAGTTCGATTCCAGGTTTCAAGGATCTTATAGCCTCTGTGGTGTAGTGGTCTAGGGCACTGGGAAGGTAATCTACGGATGGCCGAGTACAGCGGGTTCGAATCCTGCATGCAACTGTCACAATTTTTTTTTATCGGTTTGATGTCGCTGCTATTAGCGAATTACTCTCATATATATATATATATATATATATATATATATATATATATATATATATATATATATATATATATATATATATACGATACGAAAACAAACCCTGTTTGTGTACTGTTCTCAGGTCCCCTTAACACCCGAACCCCGGGACACTGGTCCCTGCCAGAGAAAAGATTGATTCCGCATGGAAAGGACACCCTCGCTGCGTCTCTTCACCACGTTGATCTCGACTAAATTAGCCACGATTACCCTAGTCACTAGCTCTGATCGTGCGCTAAACGCCTACCATCTCGAAAGTACTGCTACCCGAGCTAATTCTCCCTTCATTGAGGAATCTCGCTCTGGCAGGATTATGCCCTATATAACTCTCCCTGCACGATCGGTGTAGCCCGTGTGGTTCTGTTAAAATCACCGCTACGGCGGGAGAGGAGGGAACCCTTCGCCAAGTAACGTCCGGTCTTTTCGCACGCTCTAGTGCCCCGGGCCAACGTATTCGATCGATTGCTGTTAGGTAGACAGGTCTCGTTAAGCACCAACCGTTCGTAAACGCCCTCGCCCCCCTGCCCCTTAGATTTCCGCCCCCTTTTTTTTCAAGTTGTTGAGGATCGATAGGTTTTTTACGTGTTAGGTTTTTTTTCTCGTTATCAGTGCCGCCATGGCGGACACTGATTCATGGACCAGCGTGTCTAAGAAGCGTCGCTGCGCTCCTGGTTCAACGGCTCCAGCGAGCGACGAAGCTGCCGTAGTGATAGCCCCAGCTAGCGTTAAGGGTGGCAAGCTCCCCACCTTTAAGGTCGTACCCTCAGCGGGGTACGACACTGCTTTCGAGGTGGTGAGAGCTCTCGAGAAGGGGCCACTCCGCGGTAAGCTTTTGTCCCTCCGACCCCTCGGCGATGGTAACGTGCTATTGTTACCAACCAGTTACGACATCGTCGACGAGTTGGACGGGATAAAGTCGCTCAATGGTAAGCCGGTGAACCTGGAGCGTCTGAACCCAGAAGACCGGCAGCATCGTCTCACGGTGCACGATTACCCGCCCTCCTACTTGACCGAAGCCATTGAGGACCATCCTCAAGTAATCGCGGCCACGAGAATGCATCGGTGGGACAAGACGCCGACACGCCAGGTCCTCATCACGATAAAAGGCGAGCCATTCAATAAAATCGACCTGGGTTGGTATGGCAGGTATGATGTACGAACGTACATCCCAGATCCTCTCCGTTGCTTCAGGTGTCAGCGCTATGGCCACCACCAGGCGAGGTGCACAGCTAAGCAGCCCAAGTGCGGCATTTGTAGCATGCCTCATGCCACCGAGACTTGTCTTAACTAGTTCAAGGCTGGCACTGAGACTGTTGCCAAGTGCCCGAACTGCAGCAAGAAGCACCACGCCTGGAATACGTCATGCGCAGTGCGTCAAGTGCAGGCCATTGCCTCAAAGGAGAGGACTGAGAAGCGGCAGGACTTCATACCTGCCCCCCCAGGAACATTTGTATGGGGCAGCAGGAAACATTCTCCTACCACTGCACCACCACCACCTACACACAGTGCTCCTGATCTGAACAATCAGGCGCACTTCCCAACACTGAACACAGCTCCCACACAGACACAACCAGCTCCCAAAAAGGCCGCTCCCACCTCCAAACCCGTGCCCGCCTCCAAACCTGCACCCATCTCCAAATCCACACCTGCCTCCAATCCCACCCCTAAATCCAAAGCCAAACCCACGCCCCCCGTACCAACCCCACGAGCACAGGACCGACGGTCCCCTCCACCTGAATATCCGCCCGATGTCATCCCCCTCAGGGAGGATGACATCGAACTGATTGTGACTGGCGTCGTGTCTGCTGTCGCCACGACTTTTGGCGAGGATGACACAGGCAAGATGCTGGAGTTAGTGAACAGGTCTGTCAAAAATGTGCTTAAGCTCCTAAAAGAGAAGAGGAACCCTAAGCGAAAGGAGAGGACTCCCTCCCCCTCCACCTCCTCCCCCGCCTCTTCCACCACTTCCTCTTCCTCAACCTCCTCCTCCTCCTCCTCCTCCCCTTCCACTTTACCCAAGCCTGCCACACCCGCCTTCACCATTGGGAAAGACACACCCACTTCTTCTAAGCCCAGGAGAGTGTCTTCTGCTAGGCCCCAACGCCAACTTGCATTGAGGCTTGAAGACTCCTCTTCTGATGAGGAGGAAAATGCGTCCACTGATTCAAAGTCGCAACCCATCTTGTCGTCTGACCGGGGACAACAAGATGAGACCGTCATGGAAACTGACAGGGAAGACGATCGCCCTGTTCAATAATCACTTGAGGTTGCTACAGTGGAACGTAAACGGGTTCCGCAGCAAAAGCTCGTATCTCCTTGCGCTTGCGCAAGAGCATGAATACGATATCATGCTTCTCCAGGAGACATTGGTGAGCGACGAGGTGCGATTTCCGGGATATCGCATCTTCTCTCTCCCTCGCTCACTCACTGCTAGGGGGTGTATGATCTTAGTCAAATCACCCATCCCCTGCAGTGAAATCACGGACCTGTATCATGTGGGGATGGTGTAGAAGTTCTTGCGGTTCGACTCCATCGGGCCCACGAAACGTACACCATCTACAACATATACAGGGGCCTGAGAGCGGAACTGGACCTTGGAGAAGTGTGTACTCTTGCTGCGGACAGGCTCCTCATCATAGGAGGGGACTTCAACGCCCACCATGAAATTTTGATGTCGTCCCAAGGGCCCAATGTCGCTGGGCACCACTTAAGTTCAGTATTAGACGAATGCCCTGACAATGCGTTGTTGAATGATGGAAATCCGACGCACGTGCGAGGTGGACGACTTGATCTGACCTTGGCGACGGCCTCTCTCCTCCCTAGGGTAACCTGGGAGGTGCATCCTATTGTCACTAGCGATCACTTCGGTGTCTCTGTGCACATACGGGACTCACCACCCATACCAGCTGTATTACCTGTTCCCAGGTGGAAGACAGCTTTGGCAAACTGGCCAGTGTTTGAGAAGTCTGTTGAAGAATGGGCAGCGTCCTACGTCCCACCACAGGACGTGGAAAAGTTGGAAGCTGACTTTTCTGCAGCCATTCAGGTGGCTGCCAACAGAGCCATCCCAAAGACTCGCCAGTCCCCCAGAGAACATAAGAACAGCTGGTATTATACCCCCGATGTTAGAGAGGCCAACCATCGGGTGAACATGCTTAGGCGTGTTTTCCGACGGCGCCGAACTCAGACCAATTTGGCCAACTTGCGCGCTGCAGTTCATGACGCTCACGTCATAGCTGCAGATGCCAGAAGAGCCAAATTTCTTGAATGGTGTGAGGGCTTTACTGCTCACACCTCCCTAGCAGAGCTGTGGTCTAAGCTCCGTAAGGCTACTGGCAGGACTCAACCACGACGCACTCATCATGCCCCTGATGCTGAGGCGAAGCGGCTGGTGCAGGAGTTTGTCTCTCGCTCCAGCAGCACCTCACTCCCGCAGTGTGTTCAAGACACACTGCAGGACCTCCAAGGAGTGAGGCGCCATGGTGTTGAGGACATGATGAGTCGGTCGGATGATACTGACGCTAGCTTTACGCTTCAGGAGCTACGGGTCACGTACAAGACCAGCTCAGACACGGCACCTGGAGAGGACCTCGTCACCTATTCCATGCTGGCCCACCTTGGGCCAGCGGGTGACGAGGCACTTCTAAGGGTGATAAACGCGTCTTGGAGGACTGGCAAGCTACCAACAGCCTGGAAGACGGCAATCATAACGCCAATTCCAAAGCCAAAGGAACCTAGTGCTTACCGCCCCATCAGCCTGACAAGCTGCATGGGAAAGACAGCGGAGAGGATGGTGCTAAACAGGATGCTGTGGAAACTGGATCCATTGCATGAGCATATCCATGCTTACTGCAAGGGCACTGGCACAGCAAACAGTATAGCAACACTCCTCAATGCTGTCAGTGGAACACCGTCCATCGTGGTCTTTTTGGATTTGGAAAAGGCGTTTGAGCTGGCCAGTCCACTTGTGATATTGGACGCCCTTGCTCGCAAGGGCGTAAAAGGCAAGCTGCTTTGTTGGATTGCTGACTATCTCAGTCACCGGTCTGCGAAAGAACGCTTTCAGGGTCACATATCAGAGGCCAGAATGTTGGAGAATGGCACTCCACAGGGGGGGGGGTCCTCAGGCCCACTCTTTTTAATGTGCTCGTCCCCAACATTCTGGAACTACCTCTACCACGTGGGTGCAAGGTCATCTGCTATGCAGATGACATTGCGCTCATAATTACTGGGAAACGGCAGTGCTTCAACAGGGCTCAGCGCTGTTTAAGCACTGTGGCGACGGAATGTAGCAGGTTAGGGTTAAAGATCTCCCCTACAAAATCGAAGGCCATGGCATTGAAACTCTACACAGAAGGGGAGCACCTCACCATCCAGGACCTTAGGCTGGACTGGGTACACCAGTATCAGTACCTGGGGGTCTGGATTGAGGAGAGGCTCACCTTTCAGAGGGAACTTACCTATCTCAAGGAGAGACCGAAGGCAAGAACCACAGTTATGAGAGCAATGACGGGGAAGGCAATCGGTGCCACACATCGGGTCCTTCGCACATTCTATGTGCACGCAGTCCGCAGTCTGGTGGACTACGCTGCCCCAGCTCTCATAAATGTGGCGAATGTCAAGCTTGAAGCCCTGGAGCCTTGCCAAAATGCCGCAGCAAGGATTATCCTGGGAGCTCAACCTTGGACTAAGATCGTTAACCTCCGAATGGAGGCTTCATTGCCTTCATTAACATCACGGGTCAGAAGGCTGGAGGTCGACTTTCTTGCCAAGTTGGTCCAGAGCCCCAGGATAACTGAGCTGAGTCAGAACCTTGTGACAGCTCTGGGACGGGTGGGTACTTTTATCCATTCTGATACCTGGCTGTCACAAGCGGCTGGGATCCTGGACTCCTTCAAGCTCACCAGCACTCTCCTGGAGAAGGGTAGGGACTCTCCACACCCAGAGTTCAAGCCCCCACCACCATGGCTTTCGATACCTGCTACCTTCGTTGTCACAAAGCTTCCCAGTAAGAAGAAGTTATGTGACCAGGAAAGAGTACGAGCGCAAGCCCTACAAGGCGTCCGCGCACTGTCGAAACCTGGAACGGCGGTCTATTACACGGATGGCTCCGTAGACCCCAACAGGCCTCGCAGTGCGGGGGCTGCTTTCGTGGCGGATGGTTTGACCTACGGCAGGAGAGTATCTGATCATGCGTCCACTCTCCAAGCTGAGGCCATAGCGGTACAAGGAGCGTTAGAGCATGCTCTAATATCTCGAGCTGGTCCTGTGGTGATCCACACGGATTCACAGTCTCTGCTAGGCAGCTTAGAATCGACACAGCCCAGCGACAATGTACGCCTACTGACCTCCATCCTAGCACTCCTGCTGAAGCTGCATCAGCAAGGCAGGAGTGTTACGCTCAACTGGGTGCCAAGCCATGTACAGTAGGTGTCCCAGGTAACGAGCTAGCCGACGCCGCAGCAGAAGCGGCGCGCAAAAGACCTGAAGTCGATGTTGTCGTCCCTCTCATCAGAAATCAGTTGCGCCTACGCACCAGGGCTCTTAACCAGGTACAACGGTTCCTCGAGCACAGACTGGAGGCAGAGGTGTCAGAGAGGGCGAGGTGGTACAGGGCAGTCACAGACTACGAGCCCCTTGTACTTCCTCGCTCCACACCTAGAAAAGTGGAAACTCTGCTTTTCCGTCTGCGGCTGGAGGACCGTTGTTTCTGGCAAATCAAGACCAACCCCACATCAGAAGAAAGAAGATGCCATCATTGCCTCCACCCTGAAGCCACCCTTGACCACTACCTCAAGCATTGCCCCGCAACTGCTTTTCTGAGGAGAGGGCCTCCGACAACATCTGAGGGTCTTGTGCGCCGCCTATGCAGCCACAAGTCCGTTTGAACTGCTCGGCTGGTGGAGTGTCAGCCCCCCCTTTAATTTTCATATATATGTCTACTATGTCCGGAAGGGTGAATTCATAGCGATGTGCATGCGTATACTGCATGCGTATGCACATCTAATGTATGTATGAGTGTGTGTGACCAAGGCCACACACACTCATACATTGAATCAACCCCCCCCCACCTCTAATTTCTACATATATGTTTCTCTGTCCAGAAGGGTGAATTCATAGCGATGTGCATACGTATATTGCATACGTATGCAAATCTAATGTATGTATGTGTGTGACCAAGGCCACACACACTCATACATTGAATCACCCCCTATTTCTTTACATTTTATACATTATTAGATGTCACCACTATATCCGTAATCAGTTATATTTTGAAGGGTGCATTCACTGAGATGTCCATGCGCATTTCATATACGTGTGCACATCTTGTGAATGTATAAGTGTGTGGGGATGGGCCCACACACACTCATATGTACAATCACCCTCCAAACGGGCTCACTCAAAAGCCCGTGGGAGCTTCACTCCCGAATTTTTCGAATCGAATGGGCCCTGCCGACCTTAGTCGAATATTATCATGTATCGTTTACTGGAACACAAATCTATAAAAAAAAAATGTGTATAATAATAATAATAATAATAATAATAATGATAATAATAATAATATTAAAAACAACGAGGAAATTATCGATGTTTGAAGTGGAAGAGGAAATTGCATGTACTGAATTCAAGATACAGTATTTCGAACACCTGTAGATCATTAGGTTTTAAAACTTCAAATTTTATTCGCAGCATTATTGCTGTTGTTATATTTTAATTTTCATTGATGATTTATTTATTCAGTGATTTACCTTTTTGTCCTTATTGTCATTGGTATTGTCATCATTATTTAACGTCATTGTTATTATTATTGTTATAATTATTATTGTTATTATTAGTTATTATTATTATTATTATTATTTATTAGTAGTAGTAGTAGTAGTTGTATCATCATGATCATCATCGTTATTATTGTTTTTGTTGCTGTTTTTATTTTCATGAGTCTTGTTACTGTAGTTGTCGAATGTATTATACTGCCAAAGTCTCTCTATAATTATTTTTCTTTGCAGAGAACACAAGGAATCACGGCTTTGCCGCAGCAAGTATTCCAATGCCTTAAAACATCTTCTCCCCTTCCGACCGTCAGGAAAGTAAGTGTGGGGTGATGCAGCTTAGTTAGGGGCGTGGAGGGACAAAAACAGATACGGTACACAAAGCAGTTCATGTGTACACGACCATAGCATCCAGTCTAACGTGTGTAAGCGCACCACGCGCGCACAAATTGGGTCAGAGATACAGTGGATATAAACAAGTGTATTGTCACATTGTGCTATATTAATTAAAGGAAAAACATGGTCTGATGAGCTACATGAGAGAAAAAGGAGAAAAAGAAATAGCAATAACAATTCTAAAAGAAGTACAAGATGATGACCAGGAAGTAGAGAATATTCTAAAGAAAGAAACCGACCTCTAAAGATATAGATTACACTGGGGAACACTCATTTTGTTGCATTTAAAAAAAGACTTTTCTATAGTCAACTTGAGTGTGCTGATTTCAAATCTGAAGTCGGGTTTTGTCTGCAAGCTACAGATTTTATGCAATTTGACATTTTTATTTATTTTTTAAATTTTCGTTATTATAGGAAATTGCAATATCAGCCACAATTCTTTTGTTCACTTGAATCTTAAAACAGTATGAAAGCCATTTCTGTACATTTATTAAGGCAAAAGAAACAGAACATTAACAGAACATCTATCCCAAAGTTAGATTAGCATCCTTCAGAACATCACCACAGCTGATGGAAGCTTATCAATTTCTTTGTGTATTTTTTTCAGGCAGGAATTTGCGTTTGTAACTTTTGCGTTTGTACATTTCATCTGGTCAATTTCGTTTAATGCTCCAGCAGTAGTCAGCCATCATACTTTTGTCCCAGCGCCCTTGGTAGCGTTCTTCCATGTCTTGGTGGAATCGTTCTCCTTGTTCGTCACTCACAGCCCCCAGGTTGTCAGGGAACTGATCAAGGTGGCTGTTCAAAAAATGAAGCTTGATGCTCATGTTGCACCCGAGATCACGAAAAGCGAGGAGCATTCTGTTCACAAGTTCACTGTAGTTCTCCGCCTTATTGTTTCCAAGGAAGTTCTGAACGACTGCCACAAAGGATAACCATGCTGCCCTTTCTAAAGCGGTCATCTTAGCAACAAACTGATCATCACGAATTAGGGTTCGAATCTGTGGGGCATCAAACACGCCTGCTTTGATCTTCTCAAATGATATCCCTGGTAAAGCTGTGATGATGTGTTGGAAACATTCACCTTCGGTTTCCAGTGCCTTGACAAATTGTTTCATCAAACCTAATTTGATGTGAAGAGGAGGAAAGATGATCTTATCTCTGTTTACAATTGGGTCTTGTATGATATTTGGCATGCCTGCTTCAAGGGTGTCACGAATAGGCCAGTCCTTCTGGACCCAATGTCTGTCTCGTGCTCGGCTGTCCCACATACAGAGGAAACATGGAAACTTGGTGAAACCTTTCTGTTGTCCAAGAAGAAAGTTGACCATCTTTAAGTCTACACAAATTATCCAATTGTGCTCATGATACTTTAATAAGTCCATGACCATTCTCATATCATCATAGTCTTCCCGCAAATGCACTGAGTGACCGACAGGTACTGCTCCATAAACATTGCCATTATGTAAAAGAACACACTTTAGACTGCGTTTTGAACTGTCTAAAAAGAGTCTCCATTCAGCAGGACTATAGTAAAGTACACCCAGTTCTTTGAGAAGCCCTGGGATGTCATGGCAGTAAACAAACTGTCTGTCTTTTGAAAAGAAGGTCACAAAAAGCTGGTCACGCTTTCTGAAATATGATACTTTAACAGAGTGATCAACAAGATTTCTGCCTTGTAATCTTGATGCCAAAAGCTCTGCTGCTTTCTGTGAAAGACCTAAATCCCGCACTAAATCATTCAGTTCAGCCTGGGGAAGAGGCTTAGGGACGGGGAAAGGTTCAGTGTCTGAAGAACAGTCCTCCGATTGTGAACACTTTTCTGACAATTCACTGTCACAACTGTCTTGCTGGCTTGTATCATGTCCAATGTCTTTATCGTCCAATGAAGGCAAGCCTTTGAAAACTGGAACAGGTACTTCTTCAGAGTGCGGAACAGGCCGAATAGCTGAGGGAATGTTCGGATACGTAATCTTATGTCGGTTTTTCTTCCCAACACCCGTTGTGTTTACCATGCAGAAATAACAGTCAGTTACATGGTTGGTGGGTTCGCGCCAAATCATTGGAACTCCAAAAGGCAGACCTTTGCGTCTTCCTTTGGTCCAGTCTCGAAGCATTTCCTCACAATTGTGGCACACAACATGAGGAGCCCATTGCTTGTCTTGATCACCAAGATGAACTTCAAAATATGCCTTGTAGGCACGCTTGACGAACGAGGATATGTTACGTCTCTGACGATTGAGTGTGTAGCATCCACATATGTAGCAGAAGGCATCAGGCTTGTTTCTGCAATGATGTCTCATTCTGGAAGCCATGTTTGAACTGAAACAAAAGAAGAATGATCAAAATATTAGAAGCTATCTATATATATGGACGTTAAAATGCTTATACATGGTTTACGCAAGTTCACATATGTACAATTTCATTAACCTCAAATTGCATACAAACTAGAGCTTGTAGAGAAAAACTAATTTCAGATTTGAAATCAGCGCCTAAAACTCTTTCAAAATCCGTTAAAATATCCAATGCAACTCAAAGTTACTGAAAAAGTGTTCCCCTGTGTTATAGGACCACAAATGGTAGCAGAAGACATATTAGCAAAATCAAGCAAGTTAGCAAAGAGTGAACATTACAACAATATTTGGATAAAAAGAAAAATTAATGTTGAGAAAATAGAAAGAGAGAAGACATTAAGATACAAAGGTTAAAAAAAAAAAAAAAAAACGCGAAGAGAACGGAGACCGAAAGCAAGTTCTATTGGAGGGTCTTCGACATGAAGCTGAGAAAATGGTACATCAAGGTAAAAGAATCAAAACAGGGTGGAAAAGGGAAAAAATAAAATAAAATAAAAGTGGCCTATACTAACATTGACGGATTAATATCAGGATTGAATTAACAAAATTATTACCTGTCGGAAGAAAAATCAGACATAATGGGAATGGGACCTTTCGCAGTCAGGCTTGTAGATTCCTATTAGCGCTAGAATTTTCAATTGTCTCGGATTTCACGAGGCAAAGGGATGACTTAGCTAATTTGGAAACCTATATTAAAAAAAAAATACGACATAAATTGCTGCATAAGTGTATTTAGAATTAAAAACATAACTCATAATGTTATAATTTTTACTTACTGGTGTGTGATAAGGCTTTGTTAACTTAGTTATAAGATAAAACTAAAAATAGGTAATTATTTTTACTTAAGTATGAGCAGTAAAGATAAAAGATGTTGATTTCGGGTTGTGCATTTTATCTGAGTGTTGAAAAATAATGGATATCACTGCCACGTCCTGTATATGAAAATAATCAGTGAGATAAAATATAACAACAGTGGTGGCGGACGTACGAGGTACGTTTGTGTAAACAATAGCCTCTTAGATCTGCTGGGAGCTATTTTCAAACAATGACTAATTTTATGTGTGCCGTGGCAGATGCTCGTCAGATTCAAGAAAAAGTAAGAGAAAGACAAACCAAGTAACTAAAAATGTCAAAGGATATGCCAGATTTCCGAGTGCAAAAACGACCCCCTATAGAAAATTGATTAAAGTACCTACTACAGATATGGCAGGAACTATATTTTCATTTTACATGCAATAATATGTCCTCCACACTATCAATATTTCTTATTTCAGTGGCAATGTAACAATGTTGTAGAAGACGGAGCATTACGCAACGCCTTTATTCAGAAAATTCTAAGGAATACCGAGAGTATTAAAAGATATATGGGCATGGAACAAAAGGATTTTTATGATTTGATAAAAGAAAATGTGACTCGCATACATTATTGAAGAGGGACAATTAGTGTCAAGAATGAGAATACACCGCCAGGCATTATCAAAGCACATACAAATAGGAAGTTGTCACACTTGGATGAATATTTAATTACCCTATTGCATATAAGAAAAGGATATGATTTAGGAACTTTAGGAGATTTTTTTGAAGTAGCACGAAGTGTTGCAAGTAGTATCATCATAACTTGGATTAATGTACTGTATTTAGTACCTAAGGACTGGCTTATATGGCCGACTGAAGCACAGGTGCGTGCAAATTTGCCAAAAGTCCCCTGAAGAGTATTCTGACACGTGAACAATCCTAGACTGCACAGAGATGTTCACAGTCAAACCATCAAATCCTTCAGCTCAGGCTGCCACATATTCTCAGTATAAACACAGCACACTAAAAGTACTCGTTGGAATTACTCCCATAGGACTCATAACATTTGTGTCAAGTGTGTATGGAGGTAACACGTCAGACCGCTATCCTGCAGAGGCTGAGTTCATTCATAAGTTGACCCAGGTGATGCCATAATGGTGGATAGGGGCTTCAACATTGGTGATCTAATACTCCAGCGTGGTGCAAAACTACACATCCCACCATTTACAAGGAAAGCCAGTAAAGGCAGGATGGTCACACAAAGTGAAATTGCTAAAACAAGAAGTATAGCAACAGTACGTATACATGTCGTGCGAGCCATTGGAAGAATGGTTGGTTTGTTGCCAGTAGCCGAGAGTTAGTAATCGTACCGGAAAAATTAAGTCTTCGATGCAAAATGATATTTTCTATACATTACATGGATTTGCCTATTGCCTGGTGCATTCAAATGAAAGTATATGTCAGTATACGTCCATTGAAGTCGGTAGAAAATGACAAATTGCTTGGCTTGATACAATTATAGGCTGTTTTACGAATATCATCTGTAATTATAAATAGAGGCTCAAACAATGCTATATGCCGTTTGCAATCATGAAATTAATTGACTTAAATTTCAGACACAACAATGTACAACGATACACCTCTGTAAGCTTATAAAACTTGCCCAAAAAAGTATTTATTTTCCGGCAAGAATTATAAAATTTGGCGGTGTCTGGTATCAAATCGCTCACTGCGAAAGGTCCCAATGGAGACAAAATTAAGGGATCGACTACCACTTAATGGTGTTGGACATGGGTTATACAATTATTGAAGCAAAAACAGAAACGAGAAACAGAGCGGAGGAATCATGTTTTTGGTTACTGAGGGTAAAAAGTGTGGAAATGATCATTATAAAAGTTGAAGACAGCGACATGAAAAGTAGAAAGTTTGTGGTGATTTATGTGCACCCAAAAACGGGCTCTTGGACAGAGGGGGAGCATTGAAAAATGTTAGATGATACAAGGCATTCATTAAATGAGATACTGAAGGAAGGAGGTAACTTGGTACTTATGGGAGATTTTGACTGCAAAGAAATTTGTTGGGAAGAGATGACCGTGAAAGGCGGAAAGAATCTATGGGGAAATGTATTACTTGACATAACCATAGAATATACAATTACACAATGGGTAAATGAAAATACCAGATATAGAAGTAATGAAGAACAGTCGAGACTGGATTTAATATTTACAACAGAACCTGAAATTGTGGATAAAATTGAATACAAGGTACCATTTGGGAAAAGTGACCACACACAAATAGAGGATGAACTAAAGGAAGAAATATAAATGGAGAGAAATGATAAATACAGAAATGGAAGATTGATGGACAACAAAACAGACTTTGGGAAACTTAAGAAATTCTTTCAAAATGGTAACTGGGAAAAATTCTACTTTGAAGAGACAAAAGTGGAGGAGAAATGGACGATCTTGATGGAAATATATAATGAAGGAGTGAATAAATATATACCAATACAGAAACAAGAGGTGTACATTAAGTGCTGATTTAATAGAAGATGGAGTGAGACGAAAGATAGAAGAAGTAAAGCTTGGGAAAGATGGAGAAAAGATAAAAAAAAAAAAAAGGATTCATGGCTGGGACAAGTTGTTGTTGTTGTTGTTGTCGTTCCCTAGACTGTCTGTCCGAGCAGTCCCGTCTCCCCAAGGAAGGCCACAGCCGAAACTTGGGACAAGTTGATCAAACCTGTTGAGAATTGTTTGGAGTGGGAAGGAAGGAAGTGTGGCTGCATGGGAGCTTGCTTGGAGGGATTGTGAAGGGGACTGGAACCAGGGTGTGAGTGAAACAGTGGGCTCCCTGCCATATGCCCACAATTGATTCTGTACATATATTCTTATATATATGCCTTTCAGCTCAAATTTAAGTTGTCACATGAACCTATAGAGAATTTTGGAGAATATGTGTATATCCTGAGTTTATATATTGTAGCTAAGTTTTCATGCATCCTTTCTTTTATTATGATCTGGTCTTTGTATTTTGCAGCAGCACACATACTTATTAGTGATGTACATTTCACATTCATATTGCAGAGACAAAAGATTACTTCCAAGTAATGAAGCAGGACTGTTTAGTTTCTTCAGCCTAACATGGATGAGTAAGGTGATGTGGAAGGCCTTCAGAAAAGGTCTAACTCCAGATGATTTATGGACATTACAGGTACTGTAGTGGTGTTTAGGTAGTAAGGAGGATTGAGGTGCTAAGTAAGAATCTTAGTGGGGAGATGATGTTGGAGATTGTTTAGAAGGGGAGGAGATGATAGCAAACACATTATTTAAGAAGAGAGCCATGCATAAATATACATGTGAAATGGTGGTGGACACAAGGATTGTTGATAGGGCACTAATGGAATATGTAGTGGTATCCAAAGGAAGAATAGGAGAGTTCTGGAGGGAGAGAGTAGAGGAGTGTCAGATAATTTTCTAGTAGAAGGTAAATTGAGAGTGAAGAAAAAGTGGAGGAAGATGAAAAGGGTGGGAGGTAGAGAGAAGCTGAGAGAAGTGTGGGAGGTGGTGAGGGAGAGAGGAGAGAGGGGAGGTAAGAGTAGAAGAATGTATGGTTTTCAAGGAATGTCAAAATATGCAAAGATTGATGGGTGGGAGTGGAATGGGTTGGGGTGGGTGCATGCCTTGGCTAGCTGTCTCTTTTATAAGGGGGAAGAAGTTTTTGGTATATAGATAGAGATAGGTGATTTTATTTGTCAGAGTAAAACCCCATATAAGCAGTACTATCAACATATTACCAATATAACTATATGATTTTCAGCATGAAGATGGAGCAGAAGTGTCAACTGCAAGACTGGAAAGATTATGGGAAGATGAGAAGAGACGGGCAGGGCCAGATGGTGAGCCAGAACTTTATAATGCAGTCTGGAAGTTTGTGAGAACACGTGTTTGGGTTTCAGTTGTCATCTCCATTTTACAAAATGTCCTTCAGTTTCTTGGGCCTGTAAGTATTTGAACTTTGATTATAATTGCTTAACTAGCCATTGGAGTATAGTATATAAATAATAAACTTTTCATTTCTCACAGTAGCAATAAGTAGTTTTTTGAAAGAAGATTATGAATATTATTATCACATTGTAATTCAGGGAGTTTGAAGGACCTTCTAAAATCCTCTGCTCCTTTGTATTCCAATTAAGTAGCACCTTCATTTAACATAGTAGAACATATTTACTATTATGGGATTGTGTACTAGTTAAAGATTTAGCCCTGGAGACATAGGTTATCTGAATAAATTAATAAATATTGATCAATTTCAGTTAAAATATGATTAATGCTGCCTTTTTCCCACAAAAACTTAACTTCATATGAGATGGTAAGGTGGGTGTTAGGCTGATGGTCTATGTCCCACATTGGGCTGTCAAATGTTAGGCTGGTAGTTTGCCCTATGTTGGGCAGCCAGTTAGGCTGGTTAAAGGCAAACTGGTGGAGATAGAGTTGGTTTTATTGAACAATAAAATGTTGGGGGCCAAGGGTGGGGAGGAGGCAAGAAAGCAAGAAGCAGTGAGCTAGGCTCACATATGCAGCTGCAAGGCTATCTGGTTGTGAGGGGGAGCAAAAGGGGGGATAGGCGAGAAAGCAAGAGGCAGCGAGCTATGCTCATGTATGCTTCTCTGAGGCTCTGCATCCTCAGCATCTGTTCAGCCCCTTACATACACGGGCAAGTCATGACCTGTGCTCCTAATTGCCGTGAGGTCACATGTGCTGTGTGGGAAGTTGGAGACAAAACATTCTGACACTGGTGACTCACAAAGACAGAGGGTAAGCATTCCTCCAATGTTATGTGTCACGTACTGGTCAAGGTAGTCATTGTTGAGGCTGGTGAGCTGCACGTGTGTTCCTGAAGGAGGTTTTGTGTGATCAAATAGCAGACCCTAGTGCTGGTTAGTCATCTTGGGGCCCCATGAGCGATTCCCTCAAGGAGGCTTTGTTCCAACCACAGGCCTTAAGGAAGCTCTGGGTTGTGTCACAGCTGGGCAGACATGAGCGTGTCCCATGGGCCACTTGGGTGTCAGCAAGGTCGTGAGATGCCAAGGAGAGGTGAGGAGAAGGAGTGAGGAGGTGAGGACCGGTCATGATGACTACCCCTAACATGCCCCCATGGAAGTCAAGGCTGGAAGTGGAGCCTCAACAAGAAATTGTCAAGGGAGTTGCCATCACGACTGGGCCGGAACTTGAAGGTGGGGTAGTGCTGGCCATGAGACTGTCAGAGTAGCAGCAGGTGGCTGTCTGTTTGCCACAGGGATGATGTCAAAGAGGTTGGTGCATCTAGGGAGACTGCTCAGGGGATCTTGTACCTGGAAAGTATCCTGGGATCACGTTGTATGGTGGCTTTGGAGCATGGTTACAAAATTTCCCTGAAAAGATAGACACTTGAGAATGGTCATGGTTAGTAGGTGTTAGGCCATCAGCAAACCTGGCAGTCAGTGAGGGCAGACAGCAGGCCTGGTAGGCGAGAATGTAGGCAGATGACCTGGCAGTTGGCAAATCTGGCAAGCAGTGATGGCAGTTGTTGTTGTTGTCGTTCCCTAGACTGTCTGTCCGAGCAGTCCCGTCTCCCCAAGGAAGGCCACAGCCGAAACTGGGTTTTCCCACAAATCCTTTATAGAGTGTATGTTGTGTTGTTTGCATGCATGATTGTGTATAATGCAGTCTTCCATTATGTGTTGTATGGTATGGGGTGAAGTGTTACATCCTGGGCAGCTGTTCACAACACGGTCGTCCAGCCTCTTCTGGTAGCTTAGAAGTGCTGGGTGGTGACCGCATCGCAGTCTGGCCAAGTGGACTCTGTCCTTTCGTGGGAGAGAGGATTCAGAAGGGTGGATATCAGGGGGTCTGGCATGCAGCAGTGTGTTGTCTTTCAGCGTGTTAATGGAGCGGTGAGTGATATGATTATGAATATGTTTCCGGAGGCTGGTATTTGGTGGTTGTGGAGGAAGAGAAGAGAGTATCTGTGCGTAATAAAGGTCTTTGGGTGTAGTTTTAATGTTTCTTGGTGTGTGTGGGTGTTCTGCTATGTAGTGTAGCGGGTGTGATGTGTTTGTGGTGGCTGCAGCAAGTGTTTGTGTGCCTCTCATGTCGAGGTGGTCCTTGACTTTGAGGACTTTTGTTTCATGGTGTAAATGGTCTGTAGGTGTTGTATTTGTGCAGCCTGTAATTGTTTTTAGGGCTTTGTTTTGTATGATTTGAAGGGTGTTGTGGTGTGTCTCACTGAGATTAGGAGCCCATGCAGGACTCGCATAATTCATCACTGAGCGTATGCATTGTTTGTATATTGTTATATTAGTTTCTTTGTTTTGTCCAAATGTTGTTCCAGTGATTGACTTAAGTGCGTTAAGTCTAGGTGTGCATTTGTTTTTTATGTTTGTGAGGTGTTGTTTGAAAGACATGGATGTATCGTATGTTACACCAAGAATTTTCGGTTTGTTTGTGTGTGGTATTAGAGTGTTGTTGATGTAGAGATGAGGTATGTATTTGTGTTCTTTTGTCCAGTTGGTGAGAAGTGTTGCTGTAGATTTGGTTGGAGCTATTTTGAGTCTGTTTGTGATGAACCATGTGTTGAGTGTGTCAAGGTAAGGCTGGATTATTTCTGCAGCTTTGTCTGTGTTACGATGTGTGCATGTGATTGTTATGTCATCTGCGTAGGAAGAGATTTGTATTTCTGAGGTGTCTGGTGTGGGTAAGTCATGCATGTATAGATTAAATAATGTGGGGGATAGAACTGAGCCCTGTGGTACTCCGTTCTTAATGTTTCTTATGTGCAATGATTGGCCATTATATGACACATGAGCATTCCTGCCTGCCAGATAATTGGCCAGCCATCTTTTGGTGTTATTGTGCATGTCTGTGTTATATATTTTATTTGTTAGGTTGTGGCAGGGGATAGCATCAAAAGCTTTACTAATGTCCAATGTTATAAGAAGTGTTCTGTGGTGGGGCCTATCTGAATTGATGCCATCTAAAATTCTTTGTGTGAGGTTTGTCAGAAGAGTGTTTGTGGAGTGTAGTGGCCTAAAACCGTGTTGTGAGTCAGCAAGGGGAATATATGGTGTGACAAGTTTAAGTATTAGGCGTTCAATGACTTTAGAGGGGGTGCAGAGAAGTGTGATTGGGCAGTGCGATGTTGGGATTGTTGGGTCTTTGTTCGGTTTTGGAATGGTGATTATTTTACCATGCTTCCAGATGTCGGGTATAGTGTTGTGTGAATAGCTGTAGTTTGCAATGTTTGTGAGTGCATGTATACCTTGTGGTCCAATGTGTTTTAGGTGGATGTTGCTTATGTTATCAGGGCCACAGGCAGATGAGTGCTTGAGATTATGCATTATGAGTTTTGTCTGACTGTCTATGAAGGGTGTATAGTCTGAGTCTGTGGGGAAGTCTTTCTTACGTCGAATGGTGCGTCGGTCGTCAGGGTGAGATGTAAGATGGCTCGTCTGTGCAAAATGACGTATGAGTGCGTTTGCTTGTTGTCTGTTTGAGGGTAGATTATCTGTTGTTGTGATTATTGCTGCGTGAGAGCGTGTAGTGTTAGTGTTGGATAGTGTGATGCTGTTGAGTGTTTTGTACAATTTGCTGGTGTTTGTTTTGTGATCAAGTGTATTGATAAAGTTTTGCCAATTTTGTGTTTTTTGTTCATGTATTTTATTGGCAATCACAGTGTTTAGTGTTTGTATTTGGTCTGCTATGTTTTGAGGGATAGGTGTGGGGGTATCGTGTTTAAGTGTGTCACGTTGTCTGATGAGGCCTTGAATTTCTGGTGTGAAGTTGGGGTTGTGTGATTTTCTGTTGCCTCTAGGGATGTATCTCTTGTCTGCGTTTTGTATGATTGTATTAAAAGCGTGCACAGCATTGTTTATGTTTGTGATTGGTGTACTGTTAAGTGTTTCAAAATGTTGTTCTGTCTCTTCAGTAAAAGCTTCCCAGTTAGCTCTCTTGTAATTGGTGTAAGTGTGTCTGTGGCCAGCTGGGGTGCATCTTGTTTTGGTGGTGATGATGATTGGAAGGTGGTCAGAGCCAAGGGCTCCGACCACTCTCCATGATGTTGTTGGGGTTAGGCAGGGGGAGCAAAAGGTGATATCAGGAGAGGAGGGAGTGTAGAGGGCTTGGTATGGGATATGTGTATGATTATGCGTGTTGTTCATGATAGTCAATGAGTCGAATTGAGTCTGTATATCAAGCCCTCTGTCTGTGTCAGGGTTGTCGATATACCAGGCAGACGACTTGGCGTTGAAGTCACCACCCATGATCAGGTTGGGGATTGAGGTTAGTTGGCTAAGTTGAGGTCTGAAGGTGTTTGGAACTGTGGGGGATGATTGGGGGGGAATGTATATGTTAACTATTGTCAGTGTTGAATTGTTGCCTGTGCGGATTCGAATGGATTGGGTTTCTGTTGTGTTATCTGTGGTAGGGAGGAGAATTTTGGTTGTGGCACTTGTGTCCACAAAACAGATGGAGTGGTGGATCAGGGTGGTGAGTCCACCGCCATTGCCGTCAGTCCGGTCTTGTCTGATGGTGGTGTAATTATGAAATGATGGTGTTTTGTGTGAGTGTCTTAGTTTTGTTTCTTGTAAAATCGCAATGTGTATGTTGTGTTGTTTAAGAAAGTGTTCAAGTTCATGTTTTTTAGTGTTAATACCGTCAATGTTGTGTTGTAATATGTTGATGTTGTGTGTTTTGTATGTGTTGTATGTTGCCGTTTGGGGTTGAGGTTGGGATGGTAGTGGGGAAGGTGTAGGATCTGGGTCAAAGGGTGGGAAAGGAGAGATCGGGGACAAAGGAAGGGGAGTACTAATCGGGGGTAAGGGCAAAGGGAAATTGGGAGTGGGTAAGGGTGTTGGCTGTGGTTGGGGAGGTGGGAGTGGTGTTACTGGAGGGCAGGTAGAACATGTCCAAGTGTTTGTGTATTGGTTTGTGTCAGCAAGTGTTGTACAAGTGAGGTGGGCCCAGTTTTTGCACATATTGCACTGAACTGAGCCCTTTGTCTGTCTGCTTGAAGTAATGAGTTTAGAGCATGTTGGGCATGTGTATTTTGTGGTGGGCCCAGGATTGCTCTCTACATCTCCGGCTAAAAGTAGAAGAAGAGGGGTGATCGCCGGAAAATCACCCCTCAGTGCAGAAAAAACGTAACATTGTATGTTGGAAAAAAGGATTGTGGTACTCCCCCAGGTAGGCGTAGCTCCTCCTTGGGGATCGGTGCCATCTGCGTAGAGCTGATGGCCAGGGGTGGTTGCTGCTGATTGGCCCCCAACTCTTGGGGTTGGGGGGTGGTCCCACGACGTAGACGTTGCAGCTCCAGGACCAGTGATGGCAGTTGAGCTAGTGGGCAGGCAAGCTGGCAGACAGCAGACGTGGTAGGCAAACTAGCAGTCATGTTGGCAGGTGATCTGCAGACAATGGCGGCAGATGATCTGGCAGACAGTGATGGTAGATACCTGGTAGGTGAACTGCCAGTCACTGTGGCAGGTAATCTGGCAGACAGTGATGGCAGATACCTGTGGTAGACAAGAGTGTGGGAAGTCAAATTGGCAGTCGGTGACAGACGACCTGGAAGTCAGCGACAGTAGCCGAGCTGGCAGACGGCAGACCTGGTAGGCAGGTGATCTGGCAGACAGTGATGGCAGATACCTGTGGTAGGTGAGAGTGTGGGGAGTCAGATTAGCAGTCGGCAGACGACCTGGTACTATATTGGCATTTTTCCAGTGTAGCAGTGTGTCGGTGAGGAAAGTTGAAAAACGGGGTCTTGCCTTTTGAGTTTATTAGCAAGCGGATGTAAACAAACAAGCGACGTCTAGAACGTCTTCGTATCAATGACTTGACATAAACAAAAGATGTCTACATAGGATTCAATTAGATACACACAACTAAAGGTGCTGTATAGGATCTAAACCTATTACAAAGTATAAAACATATGAGAATCACATATATAAGGAATCTACAGCACCAGTATACAATTCTTTAACACCATTTACATGTATATAAAACTAATAATAAGACAATTAATCTCAATTTACCACATCCCTTTTCCCTTATTGAAAAAGGAGTATCCATAAGAACATAACTGAAACATTTATCTTTATAACACCACAATTATAGATTCAATCTATCAGGTGGTTTCACAACTCTGCTAGATCTTCTAACTGGTTGTGGACTTGGTACATTCACAGCATTATCATCATTATCAACATTTACATAGGAATTTTCATCAGCCTTATCCATTACTTCTGAACTATCAGGACAGTGTCCTTGACCTGAAAAATACATAGACACAAAAGGTTTACTGCTACCCGAGTTATCTTTACGTACAGTGTCATTACTGGGAACAGTTGGTGTATATCTAGGCATAAGTTCATCAGAATGTCTTTTCCAAACAATGTTTCCAAAATCTTTTAACATCACTTTGTAGTTTCTCACACCTAGAACTTCAATTACTTTCCCTTCCAACCATGAATGACCTTTGCCTTAATTCTTTACAAAAACAGCATCATCAATCTTATATTCAGACTTCTCAAACTTACACTCTTTTTCCAAAACCTTTTCCTTCTTATTTTGTGGTTTCATTTTCTCAATTATACCTCTGAAGTTTCTGTTAAACATTAGCTGAGCTGGAGCTTTACCTGTGGAACAATGAATTGAACGTCTGTAGTTATACAAAAATCTACAAATTCTGGTTCTGATATCACCTTCCTTAAATTTACTTAATCCTTCCTTGAAAGTTTTTACAGCTCTCTCAGCTAAACCATTAGATGATGGATTATAAGGGGCTGGTGTCATATGTTTTATTCCATTCTTTTCAAAGAAAGTCTCCATTTCCTCAGATACAAATGATGAGGCATTATCTGAAACTACAATGTCAGGTAACCCAAAATTACAAAAAGTTTTTCTCAGCATAGAAATTGTTACTGTAGATGTTGTTGACTTTGTTACATGAACATCCATAAATTTTGAGTGTGAATCCACAATCACTAAGAAATAATTTTCATTGATTGGACCTGCATAGTCCATATGGAGTCTACACCAAGACTTACCCGTCTCAGGCCATGATAAGGTAACTTCCTGAGAACCTTGAAAATTTTTAAAACAAATTGAACAAGCTTTAGTAACCTCAGATATATCTTGATCTAACTTAGGCCACCATATCCAATTCCTGGCTTCAGCCTTCATAGCACCGATACCATTATGACCTACATGCAGCTGTGAAAGTACACTACTTCTTAATTCAGCTGGTATAACTACTCTATTTCTAAATAGCAACACATCTTCATATATACTTAAATCTGCTTTAACTGCTGCATATTCAGAAATAACAGGATTATCAATCCACCCAAATTTAACACATTGGAAAACCTTCCTCAAAAGAGGATCACTCTTTGACATAACCTTAACCCTTTCATAGGAAATATTTTGATCTTCCAAATTTTCAACTAAATTCACATATTCAGCAGGTGTATGTGAGTCTAAAACAGAATCTGATACAGGCAAATGGCTCAGGGTATCTGCTACAATGTTTTGTTTGCCTGATTTAAAACACAATTGGTAATCATACTGGGATAACAATAATGCCCAACACTGTACTCTTGCGTTTGCATTGACAGGAATCTGTTTCTCACTACCAAATAAACCAAGTAGAGGTTTGTGATCTGTACGGAGCACAAACTTACGTCCAAGCAAAAAATATTTAAACTTAGTTACAGCGTACACTAACGCTAGAGCTTCTTTGTCCAACTGAGAATAATTTAGCTCAGCAGCAGACAGCTTTTTACTTGCAAAGTAAACTGGTCTTGGACTACCATTCATTTCTTGAATTAACACACATCTTACTCCTACTGGTGAAGCATCTACTTCAACAATAATATCATGTTCACCATCAAAATTGGCTAGTAAATCAGAGTTGGCTAACTCTTCCTTAACAGTCATAAATGCTTTTGCTTCAACAGAAGACCACTTAAATTTTGCATTTTTCTTCAGTAAATCATACAGAGGTGCTAATACACTTGAAAAATTTCTTACAAACCTACAATAATAAGTTACTAGACCCAAAAATGATTGAACTTCACCTACTGACTTTGGTATAGGTGCATCTAAAATAGCAGCAAGTTTCCTTGGTGAAGGTTTTATGCCATCACCTGAAATGACATATCCTAAGTATTCTAAGGAATTGGTATTCAGAAGTTTTCTTTTTGTTAATAGCAACATTATGTTTCTGAAATACCTTCAACACTTTATCTAATCTCATATCATGTTCCTCTTTAGTCTCTCCTCCAACTAATATGTCATCTAAGAAGGCAACTACTCCATCTATATTCATCAATAATTGGGATATCAATCTTTGGAAGATGGCAGGAGATGATGCAAGTCCAAAGGGTAATCTTTTATATTTAAACAGACCTTTATGAGTATTAATTACTAGCAATTCTTGACTCTCATCATCTACTGGCACCTGTAAGTAAGCATCTTTTAAATCAATCTTTGAGAATATCTTGCTTTTCCCAACAACAGCAAGGATTTCATCAACTTTAGGCAAAGGGTACTGGTCACATGAAATACTTTTGTTTAACTCCTTGAAATCTACACAGATACGCATTGACTTTTTGTCAGCTTTTAACACTGGTACAATTGGAGCTGCCCATGTACTAGAATGTACTGGTTCAATGATATTGTTATCAACTAACTCTTCTAAAGCATCTTCTACCAATTTTCTGTAGTGGTAGGGCACAGGCCTTGCTTTTTTTCCAACTAGGCACAGCACCGCTCTTTAGGTGTACCTTTGCTTCAACACATGAAATTGGCAATCTAGAATCAGCTGAAAAATTATCTAATTGTACCTTGGAATCCAAAACATTAACTCCTTCCTCTATACCTGTGAGTGCAATACCAATTTTAGGCATTAAATCTCTTCCACATAAGTTAGAGTTATTAGATTCAACTACATACAAACTTTGAATTACATTGTGACCATTATAAAATATATTTGCATAAACCTTACCCAAAACATGCAAATCATTATTACCATAAGCCTTCAAAATTTTATCACTCGGCTCCAAAGATTCATTTAATGTCTTAACCCAATGTAAGGTTAGGGTAGACACACTGGCACCACAATCAATTTCGTACGGCACATTATGACCTTCAATATTAATATCAACCTTATTTCTCACTGGCAAAACCTTACCTACAACACTGTGTACAGGTTCATGAGAAATATCAACACTAACCACTTCTTGAAGGCTAGGTCGATCCACTAAATGTAACAATTGGTTATCATCACTACCAGTATCTCTCTCTTCCTGAGAAATTCCATCGAAAGCCATATTAGTTTTCTTTTTTCCAAACGTCTTCTTGTTTGTAAATTTTCCAAAAGATCCTTTCTGGGCACTGTGTGGCTTACCAGACACAGTCTTATCAAAACGGCACACTCGTTTGAGGTGTCCCTTCATGTTACAAACTGAACAAGTTAGGTGCTTAAACCTACAGTTCTCACTTTTATGTGGATACCCGCAATGCTTACAACTTTCTTTTTTCTGACTATTAACATATTCAGAACTAACCCCCACTTTCCTCACTTCAGTAGTCAGGAGCTTTTCTCCAACAAAAGCTTTTTCCAAATTTAGAATTTTCTCTAAAATGTCCATTGAAGACAGTTTGTAAATCCAAATTCTCAGCAACTAAGTTCGGGAAATACACTTCAGTTTCTATTGCCATGAATAGTTGGTCTCTCACTCGAGCATCAAATAAGGTATCAAAACTACAATCCTTGGCTAGACTTTTCAAGTTGGCATACAAGTCTCTTAAACTTTCATCAGATTTTTTCTTTCTATTCTGAAATTTGATTAAACTCCGATGATAGCTCTGTTTTACCTTGTAATGTGCTTCTAAAAGCTTCACTAAATCATTATAGGTTTTCACATGTGGCAAATCAGGTGAAGTCAGGGAGGCAAGTGTGCTATACGTATCACTTCCTAATGATACTAATAAAAAAAAATTCTTCTTGTTATCATCAGTGATTCCATTGTATGCAAAATGAGCTTGCAGCATACTAAGCCATATCTCCCATCTAATCTTATTGGGGTCAAAACAGTCAATCTTACCTGAGTTATTTGCCATTGTAAATCTACTTGCATTAAATCCTGTTTCCTTGTGAAACTAATGACTCGTAGCCTGCTAAACCAAGGCTATTTTCGAATCCAGAGTGGCCAGGACGGTTCCGATGGGGTGAATAGGCGAGTATATCTTCATCCTTCGATTTCTCCACCATCAGTTGGAAAGGCAGCTATTTCTGCCTTCTAAAACTTAAATCAGTCCTTTAGCACACTAATCCACAAATCCTCGTCGCCACTGTAGCAGTGTGTCGGTGAGGAAAGTTGAAAAACGGGGTCTTGCCCTTTGAGTTTATTAGCAAGCGGATGTAAACAAACAAGCGACGTCTAGAACGTCTTCGTATCAATGACTTGACATAAACAAAAGATGTCTACATAGGATTCAATTAGATACACATGACTAAAGGTGCTGTATAGGATCTAAACCTATTACAAAGTATAAAACATATGAGAATCACATATATAAGGAATCTACAGCACCAGTATACAATTCTTTAACATCATTTACATGTATATAAAACTAATAATAAGACAATTAATCTCAATTTACCACATCCAGTCCTTTGGTATTTTTCCTTCTTTGAGTGAGCAGCTTATTATGTTATATATTTTGTCTATTAATTCTTCTTTACATTCTTTTAGTATCCAATTTGCTATTCCACCTGGGCCGTGTGATTTCCTGACATCATGGTTTGTTAATTGATCCATTATTTTTTTATGTATTATTTATATTTCCCTCATTGGGGGGGGGGGGGATTGCACTTTGATCCCTTCATCCCAAGTTTTTTTTTTTTTTTTTTTTTTTTAAACCGACTTGAAGTGATTGTTCATGACTTCGGCCATTTCCAGATCTTCTGTGTACTCTGTATTTCCATGTTTATTTTTAAGTTTACCATTCACATATCTGTAGAATAGCTTAGGTTGATGTTTATATTTTTCTATGATGGGAGCATATTAAAGTGTTCTGGTTTTGGGATAGGGAGATCATACATGGAGATGTTGAACAGTGTTAGTTTTGTTCCCTGTAGGATGCTGTTGTATAATCTACAAAGGATTACAAAGGTGGAGCATGCCGACAGGAGACCTTTTGATCCATATCTAGGTCGGATGCAAAAAAAAAAAATCATAGGAGTTGTTTATATGTCACAGTATTGTCAGCCACCTGAAATTTATTCATTTTATTCTGTTGTTGTGCATGTTGGTTCCTACAATCTTCCATTATAATACATTGTATATTTTGTGGCTATATTTATATTAGTTGCCACCATTGCTGTTCTGTTCAGTGGTACCTCCTTATTGAATAGTGTATAATGTTTAATAGCAGTGTGCTGATGCAATGGTCCCTTTTGAAGTCATGTTGGATGGGTGATACTGATATTGTACCTTGGATTTTTTTATAGGACATTTTTCTATGTAAGCTTGGAAATGATAAGGTGTGAATGAAATATTATATTGTAGGGATAAGTACAGTATGCTGGTATGTCCTATACTTTGAATGTTAGGATTATATGCCATGACCTATCTTCTATTCAAATCTGTATGTATGTACTTTGATCATTTCAGTCTGTAGTGTTGAAGTTGATTTTGGACTACCTTGACAATCCCACAATTGACTATGGCTATGCTACTTGGGTGGTGGTTGTCCTTGCAGCCGTTAATCTGGTGCGCATGGCTTCTTTCAACATCATGTTTGTGATTGGCACACATACAGGTTAGCCTAGCAGTGGATTTGTATAGTGTATATTTATTATGGTATATTGATAAATTATATTCATACATATACTGTCATACAGGTGAGCTTAGCAGTGGGTCTGCATAGTGTAATTTTATTATGGTATATTAATACATTATATTCATACATGTTCTGTCATACTGAAGTACATGCATCAGGTATTTAATGTGTAGAACTGAAATTTTATATAGATTTTAGAGATGTTCTAAATTTCAATATGATGACTAATGTTCTTTGAGTGGCATATTTCCATTGTAAAATCATCTTGCTGACTGGAATTTTTATTTCCCTAGCAACAAGAGTAATAAGTGGAATTTTATACAGATTTTAGAGATATTCTAGATTTGAATATGATGACTAATGTTATTTGAATGGCATATTTCCATTGTAGAATCACCTCACTGATTGGAATTTTTATTTCCCTAGCAACAAGAGTAATAGGTGGAATTCAGGGAGTAATTTTCAGGAAAGCATTGAAATTAAGAACTGGAGGAGAGAAATTGTCTGCACAAATTGTAAATTTTTCCAACAATGATATGGAACGTCTTTTTGAAGCAAGCATTTCTTGTGTCTTCCTTACAGGTGAGTTTTGCTAATGGAAGTTATGTACATTAGTAGGAAATGTAGGACCTACAACATAGAAAGACTAAGTGAAGAAAGATTAGTAAAAGAGGTGTGGAAGACATATATGGATGGAGTGAGCTTGAGGGTACGACTGAGGATGAGATTGATGGATAGGGTGAAAGGGCCTTTTAGCGAGATGGGAATGTCTGTTGAGCAAGGAAAGGAGAAGGCAGGAGATAGGGGTAAGTGGAGAATGTGTATAGAGATACTGTAATGCAAGGAAGGGAAGGGGTGGGGGATGGGGGGCTGGAAGTTGGGAGTGGTTATGTGTGAATGATATTTTGATGCAGCCCGAAAGGATTTCTCCCATCTTCTATATTTTCTATATGAGGGGACAGAGAAGGAGGGCTGCTGATTAAGTGAAGTGGCCTTGCTGTGGATATACTGTGTCCTGTTGCATTATTTCTGATCTAGGACAGTGGGCGGGAGACAGGGATGACCTTTCATCCACGAGGAGCTAAGATGAGAAGGAGTAAGGGGTGGTGGATAGGAGTGGAATAGTTGGGAGTGGGCATGAGCCTTTCTGACTTTGCTACCTCCCTTATAAAGGGGAAAAAGACCTTGATATATAGATATAAATAGATGTACATTAGTATAAGGATTTATCAGTCCACTTTAGCTGCTCCCCCTTTCATCAGATAAATACCCATGTAACCCAGGTGCTTTACCAGCTTTCATCACTTTCAATACTCTTTGTATCTCACCTTTTCCTGTAGCCCTATGATATTCCTCTCCCATCATAGTCTTTGTATCTCCCAATGCCACAATCAAACCCTCCCCCATTTCCCCCATATTCAAGAAATTTCTGTAATACTCTACCCATTTTCTCTTTACTGCCTTCATTTCCATAGCCATGAGTCTGTCTGCACCCTTTATGTTTTCCATTCCAATGAGTACAAGTAAAAAGAAAACTGGTAAATGCTGTCACTGCAGCAGAGGAGTTGACAGCTGTTGTATTACTCCATAAGTTTGGTGATCCCTCCTCAACTCAGTGAAATGATTGGGTGTTAACTATAGCTTAATGTGTAAAGGGTACCATAGTAAAGAGTGTTGTAGCACCATGGGCTGAAAGAGATAAAATTGTCTTGGTTACAGTTAACTTCTTTGATCAAATTCTAACCCAAAGCTGAAAGGGTTTGGTTAGCAATTTAGCTGTTGGTTTTAAGGTGCTCTAATTTTTTTTTTTTTTTTTTTTTTTTTTTTTATGGAGAATTTATATATATTTCAATATAGGTGAAAGAAGGGCCATTGTTGCTTTATTACACTGATTTGTTATGTTCTTTTTCTACAGCAATGCCTGTTATGTTTGGTCTCAGTTTCATCTATGCCATATATGTCATTGGTGTGTGGGCACTGCTTGGTCTTGGAGTCTACCTCCTGTGTTATCCTATTATGGTAAGCTAACTGCACATGTAGAATATGTAGTCAAGTGGGAATTTTCATGTATTTCTCTCTCAGTTTTAACATTGAGAGAAATTGTCTGTTAATGGCTGCTTGATGTACCACAGGGTGGAATAGCTAGGCTGCAGAGTAAGATTCGTGTTGAGACTGTTAAAGTTACTGACAAGAGAGTAACACTGATGGGTGAGATACTCAACAGCATGCGCCTCATCAAGATGTACTCATGGGAAGATCCCTTTGCAAAGAAAATTAGTGGTAAGTACAGTGCCCCCCTTCTCTCTCTCTCTCTCTCTCTCTCTCTCTCTCTCTCTCTCTCTCTCTCTCTCTCTCTCTCTCTCTCTTTCTCTGTCTCACACATGCATGCAAATTGGAAAATATTCTGCAATGAAGAGACACGAGTGGAAAAGAAATGAGTGATTTTGATGAAAATCGATAATGAAGGAATGGATGAATACGTACCAATACAGAAACAGGAAAAGGTGTATATTAAGTGCTGGTTCAACAGAAGATTCAGTAAGGCAAAAGATTTAGGAGATAAAGCTAGGAAAAGATGGAAAAAAAAAAAAAAAAAATGGAAAATGGCAAATATATATCAACCATAGAAATGAATATGTAAAAGTGCATGGAGAGGAAAAAAGAAACTACGAAAAAGACATCATAGAAAAATGTAAAGATCAACCCAAACTGTTCTATAGACATGTGAATGGTGAACTTAAAAATGAACAGGAAATGGTGAAACTACACCATGGAAATAGAGAATATACAGAAGATTTAGAAATGGCTAAAGTTATGAACATTTACTTCAAGTCTGTTTTCACTAGACAAAAAGTACAGCATTGGGACAAAGGAAGTGAAATGCAATCCCCCTGTGAGAGAAATGAATATAATACAAAAAAAAAATAATGGATCAATTAATGAACCTTGATGTCAGGAAATCACACGGCTCTAATGGAATTGCAAATTAGATACTAAAAGAATGTTAAAAAGAATTAACCCCTTCCATACGGTGCCGCACACGTAGGCGTCATGGGGAGCGAGTGTATTCGCGAGGCTGCCATATCGGCGTCTTGATTATATTTATTGTAGTCACCCCTCCATAATGACATTCTTTCTAATTCTTTTGTAATCGCATTTTCTATGGTTATCAAAATTCACGGGTGAAGAGAGAACGATCGATATAAGCGGTGACTATATTTTATGATGTGAGTATTATTACGACACGTCGTACGGCTGGCATTGGCTGCTGCCACCGAGATCTAAGTCCATGACGCCTACGTGTGCGGCACCGTATGGAAGGGGTTAATGGACAAAATATATAACATAATAAATTGTTCATTCAAAGAAGGAAAAATACCAAAGGACTGGAAAAATGCCAATACTGTACCAATATATAAAGGAGGAAAGAGAGAAGAACCAACAAATTACAGACCAATCTTCCTTATAAGCCCAGTAGCCAAAATTTGTGGAAAAAATTATCAAGAATAAATGGATAAAGCACCTGGAAGTAAACAATACAATAAACCCGAGTCAATTTGGATTCAGACAGGGAAGATCATGTGCCACAAACTTAATCAGTTTCTACTCAAGACTAATAGATATAATACAATAAAGGGATGGATGGACTAATTGTGCTTTCCTAGTCTTACAAAAAGCCTCCGACAAAGTACCACACTCTCGCTAATGCCCGACCACAATTAAGCCAATGAATCTCATCATGAACATTAAGTTCAGAGTAGGAAGCTTGTGAATCTTCAAGAAATGCTTTCAAAAGCCATTTATTCAGGGCCCTTGAAGTTAAAAAGTTGATAATCCTTGTCAGTTCTTCCAGGCAATCTATAAATTTTGTCTGACTTTTCAGTCACCTCAGCATGTAATAAGCAATGGTAATGAACAAAAGCAGGGATTTTGTCATCTGCTTTTAAATAGGCAATGAGACCTTTGTTTTTACCAACCATGGAAGGAGCACCATCAGTAACAATAGAAACAAGTTTACTCAAATCTATGTTTTCTGAAGTGAGAAACTTCATGAGAACATCATACACGTCCTTTCCAGTTGTCCTGCCTGTAAGTGGCAACACTGTTAGAAATTCTTCACTAACCGTAGCATCATTCTGTACAAAGCATATGAAACACATTAGTTATGACACAGAAGAAATGTCTGTTGTCTTATCTAGTGCCAAAGAAAAATATTTGCAGTGGGATATTGTTATCCACAAATCTTTCTACTACAGCTGCAATTTGATTTACTCTATTTATAATGCTGTCATTTTTCAAAGGGATATTTTTCACAGCAATGACTAGCATTCTTTTTTATGTTGATACAGGACACTTGTAGCTAAAATTTTTATGGCAGCCAAAATACAGTCTTTTACAACCTCGCCACTGCTGTATGGCATGCACTTTTTGTACAATATATTAGCCACTTTGAATGACACCTCATTCGAAAGTTTATGGAAATATGCAGGACAGCACAACATATTCTTTGACTTTTTCAAGTTATTTTTCATCTTAATTTATTTTTCCTTGCTAAGGAAAACACAGGATAAGTTTCACTGAAGATCCATGATGGGTATTATAATGCCTTTCACAATCAGCTTTTTGGTAGCCAGAAAGGCTCACATAGCACAAGAGGCATTGCACTCCTGATTTACTTCATTCTCCTCAACAAAATAACTAATTTCCCAAGATGTTTGAAAAGAATCTGTTTTCTGCTTTTTTTTTCTGGAATGCTTCCGGAACTACAGTTTGTATTGTTTCTTGATCTTTTGCATGATTCTCCGGTGACTGCTTGCATTTTAAAAACTTGTCCATTTTGGGGAAGGGCTTTAGTAGTTAAGTATATAAACACAATAAGCACTTTCTGAATAATGCAGTCACTGCATTTCACTAACTGGGTGCCAATCCCAATGCTGTGGGGCAATTGCGTCATCAAACACATGAAAATGTTTTTAGTTGTTTCCAGTATTTTTATATTACTGGCAGCAAAAACACTTAGGTGTTTATAAAAGTGATAAAAAATATTTTGCTAAACTTGTATGTTATTAATTTAGTATTTTTTATATGAAGTATTTGTAACTTATATATGGGGTCACATGAAGAATTGTCACGCCAAAACACCTACATGAAGAATCGTGACCATGAGATCTCACCTGAAGAATTGTCACCCCTGTACACCGAATATCAATAGTGGAATAAAGATTACGTTAGGTTTGGTTAAGTTTCTTGATCTTTTGCATGATTCTCCGGTGACTGCTTGCATTTTAAAAACTTGTCCATTTTGGGGAAGGTCTTTAGTAGTTAAGTATATAAACACAATAAGCACTTTCTGAATAATGCAGTCACTGCATTTCACTAACTGGGTGGTAATCCCAATGCTGTGGGGCAATTGCGTCATCAAACACATGAAAATGTTTTTAGTTGTTTCCAGTATTTTTATATTACTGGCAGCAAAAACACTTAGGTGTTTATGAAAGTGATAAAAAATATTTTGCTAAACTTGTATGTTATTAATTTAGTATTTTTTATATGAAGTATTTGTAACTTATATATGGGGTCACATGAAGAATTGTCACCCCAGAACACCTACATGAAGAATCGTGACCATGAGATCTCACCTGAAGAATTGTCACCCCTGTACACCGAATATCAATAGTGGAATAAAGATTATGGTAGGTCTGGTTAAGTTAGGTTAGGTTGAATGAGGGTTATGCTTATTGTTATCAACTTGTACAACCAAAGAATTGTAAACCCAGGATGGCCCACATGAAAAATTGTCACCCTAGGATAGCCTACGTGAAGAATTGTCACCCTGTCGAAGATTTTGGCTACCTCCCTTGTAAAGGGGAAAAATTCCCTGGTGTATGTATTTGCCTAGTTGTATTATACAGGAAGGGGAGTTATGCTCATGTTGACCCATCTTTGTATCTCATTCGCACATCTAGTTTGTTTTTAAATTCTTGTATGGTGTTTGCACACACTATTGTTTCATCCAATTTGTTCAAGTGTGGATTTTTTTTTTTCTTCTTCTTCTTCTTCTCTCCAGATCTCTTATATAACTGTCCTTTTTTATTTTTTTATTTCCAATTATGATATTTAGATGTGAACCCATGTATTGTTTGAGGTTGGGCTATATCACCTAAGCTATTCCACATTATGTGGAAAACTGTATTTCTTCACATCCTTTTGACATGTGGTCTTTCGTAATTTGCAATTTGGTGTCTTACTTTTCTTTGTTCTTTCTTGGACCAAAAAATCAGAGAGAATTTGGAGCGCATTCAGAACATTAATGGTCATGCACAAACTAAGTCAACTGTTGTGAGGGTCCTGCATTTGATGAATTTCTAGTTTATTTAGCTATTATTGACTTTGGGAAGTACTAAAAATTAATCCTGTTAGAATTAGACACCTTTAGTTTACAAAATGGTTATCCTTTAAGGTTGTAGAAATTGAATGTAGTATTTCATATTGGCAGGAATTCGAAATGAAGAGATGAAAAAGCACAAGAAAGGTGCTCTTCTACAATCTGTCAGTTCTACAGTTGTTCCTACCATAAGCATCTTGGCAACCATTATCACTCTACTTGGTTACACAATTTCTGGTAAGTCCATTTACTCCAAGATTTCCCCATTATGGTTATAGTCTCTGTTATGCCCTATGTAGAGGTTTTATTTCCCCTCTTGGGTTTCCTACCTCCTATTCCTTACAAAATGTCCACATAAAAAACACATACACACTCAAATTACTAAACAAGCCCTTCAAGACAAAGCACCAAACTCGGCACTCCAATAACAACCCACATAAAACCCCACAGAAAACAAAACAAAAAAAAACTCACATGCCTTACAAGATTCATATTAGTATGTTCAGGTCACCATTCAGCATTAAAACACTACCAACAAAGAATAGCCCTGGCCACAGATTCAAACTGCCATTTATGCAACCACCACACAGAAGATACAGAACAACTCATATTACAATGCCCCATACTAACAATTCCCTGACATCAACACAGTATATATCCCCTAAGTGACTTATGCCCATGGAGGTTGTTGTTGGTTTCTTGAAGGTACAAACTGAATGATTTGGCCTCAGGGCCTTCACTTACATATACCAAAGGCTTTTTCCCCCTTACAAGGGAGGTAGCCAAAAAACAAAGGCATAAAAACCACTCCTGTCCATTTCATCCCTAACATACTCCACTCCCCTCCACCCTCTTCCCTCCCTCTTATCTTGGCACCTCCTGGATGATGGGTTATCCCTGCAACTTGCCCACTGCCCTGGGTCAGAAGCAGTGTCGCAAGACATAGCACATTTGCAGCAAGGCCACTTCATTAAATCGGCAACCCCCCCTCTCTGTCCCCTCATGCAGAAAAGGAGAAGATGGGGAGAAATCCCTTCAGGCTGTGTCAATTTATTTCTCACACATACTCCCTCACCCCCCCTTACATTTACCTCTCATACCACCCCATACATGTATAAATTGAACAGCCAGGGCAACATAACACATCCCTGATAAAGTCCCACCTTTACCTCAAACCACTCAATCTCTCCATTTCTAATGCTAACACATGCTCTACTACTCTTGCAAAAACTCTTGACTGCTCTTGACAGCTTTCCTCCTATCACATATATCTGCAATACCTCCCACAGGTCCTTGACTTAGTTGTATACAATTGTCAACAATTGTTATCTGAAACATTTATAAGTATTTCTTTGAGTTGAATGCTTAAATGATGGCATCATTGTTGTAAGTGACCATGGATATGACATATTTTGACTGAATTATCCTTCAATTTTAGGTTACCCTCTTACTGCAGCACAGGCTTTCACCATCTACTCAGTATTCCTCTCCCTGCAGTTTTCAGTTGGAGTTCTCCCCTTCACAATTCGATCAATTGCAGAGGGCAGGGTCTCACTGAAAAGAATTCAGGTAAAAGTTCTTGAATCTTGTGTAATGATATATATATATATATATATATTTTCCCTCCATCTATATATATATATATATATATATATCTATATGTATATATTTTTTTTTTTTTTTTTTTTTTTTCCTTTCTTTCTTTCTTTATCTCTCTCCCTCCATCCAATGATTATATAATCCTTGGCCAACACCATTTGGTGGTAGTGGACCTCTTAATTTCATCTTCACACTTCCCATTATATCTGTTTTTTCTTCTGATAGATTTAGTCCATTTAATCCTGAGTGTGTATTTACCTAGATGTATTATACAGGAAGGGAGCTATGCTCATAGTGTCCTGTCTTTGTATCTTTCAGCATCAAGTTTGTTCTTAAATTCTTAAATAGCATTTGCATATACTGTTGCCTTATCTAATTTATTTCAGATATCAACCACTCTGTGTGGGAAGCTATTCTTTTTCAGATCTCTTCTATAACAATCCTTTTTTAGTTTCTTTTCATGTTTATTCCCTCATTGTAAATTTCTTTTAAGTATGTTCCATTTGTCTTCCATCTTTGTTTCTTCATTTAAGAAGTTTTCCCAATTTGCATTTTGAAAGAATTTCCGAGTTTCTCAAAATCTGTTCTGTAGTACATTAGTCTTCCTTTTCTATTTTTCTCATTTCTTCTCAAATCCATTTGTTCTTTTAGTTTGAACTCTATTTCTATTAGTAAGTAGTCACTCTTTGTGTCCAATATATGTATATATATATATATTATATATATATATATATATATATATATATATATATATATATATAAACCATTTTCTCAGCCAAAAAAAAAAAAAATTATATTCGGTCTCCATTTTTTTTTTTTTTTTTTTTTTTTTTTTTTTTTTTTTTTTTTTTTTTTTTTTTTTCATTTGTAAGTGCTTTTTCCTTCTCTATTTTTTTTTTTTTTTACCATACATTTTTGTAATGTTCACTATTTGCTAGCTTTGTTGTTTTAGATAGTACTTCTGCTATCATTTGAGACCTAAGTTTTATTTTTAATGGCCTATATTGTTTTTCTTTAGAGTATTTTCCCATTCTATGCAATTCCTCAATTTCTTTGCCCATATCCTGTCCCTCTTCTTGAATTTCCTTCAGAATTGCTTTAGCAATCTCTTTCTCATCTTTTTCTCTCTAGATACATCATGTTTCTCGTTAACATCATAAACTACAACACACCTTTTTTTTATCCACTGTGTCCTTGACCAAATTTCCTTTTTCCTTAATTACTTTGATTACCGTTTCTTTGGCATTTTCCTTCACTTATTGTACTATTTCAAAGTTCATTTTTTTTTCTTCTTCTTCTTGTTCCACTTTCCATTGTTTCTTTATCTCTAGGAGATCAGTCTCCTTGATCGTCTCTCCCACTTTTTCGGTCACTGCCTGTATTTGCTCCTTCTTGCTCATGCTTGTTTATATCCTCATTTTTCATTCTTTCATTCTCACCCCTGATCATATTCAATTCCTTTTTCAATTCATCAAGCTCCCTGTTGGTCTCTTCATTAGATTTTTTTAGTTGAGCTATTTCTCTGTACATCACCCTGTGATCACTTTTCAATTCAGTTATTTCATGCAACAAAACAGTAATCTCTCCATTTCTCAAAACACTTTTTAACCTAGGCTCTGTATCCATTTCCACCCCTCTACCCAAAATTCCACCTTCTCTTGCAAAACCAGAAAAAGCATAATTGTCAAACCTTTGGTAAGATTAGGGGGATTCGTTAATACATGATCATTTCGGAATTACCCCCAGTGGTGATTCCACCCTACTCATGTCCAGACATCTCTTTGCCAGTTCGTTTTTCCTTATTTCATTTTATTTTCTTCCATTTTTAGTAATTAGTTCTAAATTGTATAAAGATTACTCCGTTTTGGTCACTCGAGTTTCACAACTCCCTTCTCATTTGTAAATGCAACTAGTGTTGTTCCAAAATATTCTAGCGACGAAGCACTGCCTAGCACTGCAGAACTCTTTCCAGATGTCTGACTCTGACCGCTGCGTGTATTTACCTAGTTGTAATATACGAGAAGGGAGCTATGCTCGTAGTGGTCTTTGTATCTTTCATCATCAAGTTTATTCTTAAATCTTTGAATAGTGTTTGCACACACTGTTGTCTTATCTAATTTATTCCACCAATCTGTGTGGGAAGCTTTTTTTTTTTTCCAGATATCTTCTATAATTATCCTTTTTGAGTTTCTTTTCATGTCCTCTTGTTTTTCTGTTGTCCCACTTTAATAAGTCATCTCTACCTAGGATTTCCATTCCTTTCATGATTCTGATAGTCAGTAGATCTCCTGTTTCTCTTCTTTGTTCCAGAGTTGGTAGTTCCAATATGGACAATCTTTGTTCATATGTCAATTTGGAGAGTGTTAGTGCCATCTTTGTCATTGCTTTTTGTATTCTTTCTAATTTCTTTATATTATTTTTAGCACTGGGTGTCCATAGTGTTGCAGTGTGATCCAATTTTGTCTCATCAGTGTAACTAATATTTTCTTGATCATTTCCTCATCCAAATAGTCAAATGCCACTTTCATCGACCTTAGTAGGTAGAAGGTTTCTCTGAATATTTTATTGATATGTTTGTCCAGTGACATGGCTTTGCTGATTATTACTCCTAGGTCCCTTTCCGAGCTCATTGGTTTGACTTCTTCACCAATTTTATAAATTCTTGATATTCTATTTTTACTTTTTCCTACTACACTTCTTGATGTTAACCACTTCAGTACGGGACTTAAATCTCGCGGGCAGCAGCCAATGCCAGCCGTATGACGTAACGTAATAATATTCGCATCATAAAATATAGTTACCGCTTATATCGATCGTTCTCTCTTTCACCCGCGAATTTTGAAAACCACAGAGAATGGGATTCAGGGCGCATTTGGGAGAATGTAAAAACACAGGGGCGACTACAATAAATATAATCAAGACGTCGATATGGCAGCGTCGCGAATCCACTTGCTCCTCATGACGCCTACGTGTGCGGCACCGTATGGAAGGGGTTAAAGTTCACTTCCCACTTTTGACTCCATTTCCAGATTTTATCTAGGTCTATCTGTATATCTGTAATGATTCACAATCATCCTCTGTACTTACTTTCTTTAGTATTTTTGTGTCATCTGCGAAGAAGTTCATATAACATTCCATACCTTCATCCATGTCATTTATATATATGGCAAACATGATTGGAGCCAATACCAAACCTTGTGGGACACCACTTATCATTTCTGCCCAGGTGGAGTATTTGTCTCTAATTACTACCCTTATTTTCCTCCCAATCAAGAAGTCTTCCATCCATTCCAATAATTTTCCTTTGATGCCACCTATTGATTCTATTTTTCTTAATAGTTTTTTGTGTGGTACTTTATCAAATGCTTTTTGTGTGTGCATGGGTGGGTGGATGGTGTATGGGAGTGGAATGGGTGGCAATGTGTGCATACCTTGGCTACCTACCTCCCTTTTAAGAGGGAAGAAACCCTTGGTATATAGATAGGATGGTCTTAGTATGTGTAAAGAATCAGTGAAGAAATGTATGTCATGCAAGGAAGAAGGGGTGCTAAAAATGGGAGTGAATAGAGTGTTTGTAAATAGATGAGGAAATGGTGCAACCTGAAGGGATGTTCTTATCAGCTCCATAGATTTCTATACTGGATGAGGTAAGGGAGGAGGGTTGCATTATAATGAAATACAGTAATAGAGGTTAACCTGCTGTGGCTCTCAGGATCTGCTCTGGAAGTGCTCTGTCTTGCTGCATTGCCTATAACCCAGGCAGTGTAGTGAGTGACAGGGATGACTTTAATCCTACAAGCACTAAGACAGGAGGGACAAGAAATGAGTTTTAGGATATATGTGTGATGCAGGTAATACCTCTGTCTGGGGTATTGGCTGCATGTTATTGTGAGGACAAAATCTGCATGTTATGGTGAGGTTAAAATCTGCATGTTATTGTAAGGTTAAAATCTGCTCAGTAGCATGCAACTGATACTTTAGGGTCTCTATGGGGTGCCCCTACAGACCAGAGCCACACATTTTGTCTGTGTTTGAGGAAATCTCCATTCATACAGAAATGATGCTACTTTATCATACTGCAACTGTTCCTCCACTCATAATACTGTCCTGTACCACTTCTCTGAATATACATTTCCATTTTTGCCGAACCCTGTGGTAGGGGAGAAAGAATACTGCCACCAAGCAGTCCCTCTTCAGTCATAAAAGGTGACAAAAATGGGATGGAAGATAGAACTAGATATCCTACTCTTTGTACCCCCACAGGGGACATTCCTAAAAAAAAAAAGCAAAGGCATAAAAAGATTTGGTAGTTTTCCAACCAGAACCAGCTTGGGTCTTTTAATGTGTGAGCATCTGGTTCAGATAGTAAAAGGGAAGAGATAGGCAATATGTTTGTGAGAAGAACGATGGATGTGTTGGCATTGAGTGAAAATAAGTTGAAAGGGAAGGATGAGTTTGAGTTTGGGAGCATAGTGGGGAGGGTGTTGGAAGTGAAGAGAGGATGAGGGAGAGAAGGCGTGGCTGTATTAGTATGTGAAGAGATAGATAACCATGTGGTGGAGTGGAAGGTTTTTTTAAGGTTAATGTGAAGGTGAAACTGGGAAGGGAGATGTGGATCTTTGTAAGTGCAAATGGGCCTGGTTGTGAGAAAAGTGTAGGGGAAAGGGAGTCTTTTTGGATAGATTTAACCAAGTGCATAGATTGTTTAGGGAGAAATGTCAATGTATTGGTATTGGGAGATCTCAATGCTAGAGTAGGAGGTGAATCAATAGATGGAATTGTTGGGATGTGTGGAGTGCCAGGAAAAAATTGTAATGGAGAGTTGATGGTGGAGATGTGTCTAGAAGAAGAATTGATAGTTACCAAAGTGTTTAGGAAAAAAAGTCGAGCATAAGAAGACATGAAAGAGGGTGGTGGATGGAAGGGTGGTAGATAGGACTTTAATGGACTGTATAGTCATATCCAGGAGAAGAGTAGGAAGAATTTTGGATGTACATATTCTTAGGGGAGAGAGTGGGGGAATATCAGTTAATTTTTTTGGTGTTGAGAGTTGAGAGTGGAGTATTGATGGAGAAGAGGAAATGACAGAGGTTAGGGAGGTGTTTAAACTGCATAAATGAGAAAGAAAATGAGAAGGAGTACAAGAAGAAGCTGAGAGAAAAGTGGAAGTGTGTGGTGATTGGTTTGACGACACCACCAACACCATCACCACTGGTTGCTACTAGAGGTTGATACTAGACAGTGATACTAGTCGATACTAGTTTTTGGTTGCTAATAGAGGTTGATACTAGACAGTGATACTAGTCGATACTAGTTTTCGTCATCGCATCGCGCGCTGGGCATGACGCATTGCACGCTGGGCCGTTCTCGAGCCATATGCTGTTCTGCTGAAGTTGCATTTCTGAAATGGACACATGATGGGATATTTACAAAAAAGGCATGTGTTCCCATTGGTCATTTGTGGTATACAGAGATAATCTTAACCAATCATAATAAGTTGTAGGAGGAGCCTATATCATTCCGAGGTTTTCTTATAACAAACAATAGTGTAAATTTCAGTCTTCAGTCTTCTTTCTTAACCTCTTCACTCCGGGGCACATCACATGTCTGGCAGCATTAGCTGCCCGATGTGCGATGTTGCGTCATAATAATCGCATTATAAAAAATAAAGTCAGTGTTCAATCGTTCGTTCTATTTCACCCGTGTATTTTGATAACCATAGAAAATTGATGAAGCCAGTTTAGAGAGAATGGAAATTACGTAGGTACGACTACAATAAATATAATCAAGATGCCGACGTCGGCATCATCGAGTACCCACTTGTCCTCATACCGCCTACGTAGGCGTCACCGTATGGAAGTGGTTAAGAAATTAACCCAGTGTCAAGTTTAGTCTTATCTGGAATTTCAATTTATTCATATTAATGTTAAACAGTCTATTCGTGACTCGAGTAATGTATCATGAACCTTGAAGCATCTTCGCAAACCAGAGAAAGGTCTGTACCAATTAAAACATAGTCCAGCCTCCAACACCCGCACACTCGTACACATCACAGGCATCTATTTTGAATATAAATTAATATCACATAATAATAAAAGTCACATACTTAGGAAACATTAGTCTCATTCACCACCAAATGTGAAGTGATAATTTCTTGTACATACGTTTGTTCGTGTTCCTTGTTATTCTAGTTATCTTGGCCACAGCTACCATTTACTTATACTTATTTATATTTATTCGTAAACAAGGAGCACGACAAGTGAAGGACAGAGTAGAACTAGGAGTGGAGGAGGAATGGGGATGTTTTAAGGAGGGAGTCACAAGGTGTGCAAAAATGATGTGTGGAACAAGGAGGACAGGAAAAATTAGAAGGAAGGGTAGTGAGTGGTGGGATGAAGAAGCAAAGAAGGTTGTAGAAGAGAAGAAATGAGCATTTACAGATTGGTTGTAAAATAGGATGGGCAGAGTATTTTAGGGATTTGCTAAATATGAAGGAGGATAGGGAGGGAAAGGTAGTTGCAGTGGGAAGTGCTAAGAAAATTACAGTGATGAATGAGGAAAATGGGGTAGAAATAAGAAAAGATGAGGTGAAAATAGTTATTAGAATGATGAGAGCAGGTAAGGCACCTGGGATAGATGGGTGTCATGTGGAGTGTTGTACAGTGATGAGGTTGTTGAATGTTTGTCTAAAAGAGGGTAGAGTGCTGGAGGAGTGCGTGTAAGTTCAACAAGGGAAAAGGGGACAAGTGTGAGTATAGTAGTTTCAGAGGGATCTGTTTGTTGAATGCAGTTGGGAAGGCTTATGGGAGGGTTTTGATTGAGAGGATTAGGAGAGGAACAGAGGAAGTTATTGGTGAAGAACAGTGTAGGTTTAGGAAAGGTAAGTGTTGCACGGATCAGATTTTTGTAGTAAGGGAGGTATGTGAAACAGCTTTAAGAAAAGGTTAGAATAATTTTTGGGCTTTAATGGGTTTTGAAAAGGCCTATGACAGGGAGGGTAGACAGGAAGGCATTGTGATAGGTATTGCAGATAAACGGGATAGGAGGTAAGGTGTTAAGAGCAGTCAGGAGCTTTAATGAGAGTAATAGAGCCTGTGTTAGAATTAGCAATGGAGAGAGTGAGTGGTTTGAGGTAAAAGTGGGACTTTGCTAGGGATGTGTCATGTCAACATGGCAGTTCAATGTGTACATGGATGGGGTGGTGCAAGGTAGTGGGAAGGGGATTGGATATGGGGAGAGAAAATGGAGAAAAATGGGAGATAACCCTGTTGTTGTTTGCTGATGACACTGTATTTGTTGCAGGGGCAGAGGAAGGACTAATGAAGTTAATGACAGAGTTTGGGAAAGTGTGCAAAAGAAGGAAGTTAAAGATACATATATATACCAAGGCTTTTTCTCCCTTACAAGGGAGGTAGCCAAAAAGGAAAAGGCATAAAATCATTCCCACCCATTCCATTCCTGAATACATTCCACACCCCTCCACCCTCCCTCTCATCTTAGCACCTCCTGGATGATGGGTCATCCCTGCACCTTGTCCACTGCCCTGGGTCAGAAGCAGTGTCGCAAGACACAGCACATCCACAGCAAGGCCACTTCATTAAATCGGCGACCCCCCCTCTCCACCCCCCACCCCCCCCCCACCCCCTATGCATAAAGGAGAAGATGGGGAGAAATCCCTTCGGGCTGTGTCAAAATTCGCTCACACATACTACCTCACCCCCCATCCCCTCAAACATTCCATCTCATGCATCACAACATCATCCATATACAACCATTCTCCATTCACCCCTGTCTTCTGTCCTCTCCCATCCTTTCTCAACAGACATTCCCCTCTTCCCCAAAGCCCCCTTCACCCCATCCATCCACCTCATCCTAGGAAGTCCCTTCATGTTCACTCCTTCCACATCTGCCTTCCATACCTCTTTTACTAGTCTTTCTTCACTCATTCTTTCCATGTGTCCAAACCATCCTAATACTCTTTCATCAACCCTATCTCCCAACCCCCTTTCCACCCCTGTTCTCCTCCTCACCTCCTCATTTCTCACTCTATCTAGCCTAGTAACCCCCATCATACTTCTCAGACACCTCATCTCAAACACATTCAAACTCCTTCTCTCTTCCTCTCTTATGTTCCATGTTTCTGCCCCATACAGTGCTGTTGGCACAATCACTCCTTCATATAGTCTCCTCTTAACATCCATTTCCAAATGTCTATTCCTCATTACACTTTTTAATCCACCAAGGCATTTACTCGCTTCTCTCAATCTACATTCTACCTCCACCTTCACTCCACCTTTTCCTGCCACATTTGCACCAAAGTATCTAAAACTATCCACTTCCTCCAGTTGCTCTCCCTTAATGCTCACTTCCAGACTACTGCCACTTTCACCCCTTGTACATCTCATCACCTTAATTTTACCCACATTTATCTTCAGCTTTTTTCTTTCACACACTCTCCCAAACTCTGTCACCAACTTCCTCAATCCCTCCTCTGATCCTGCCACAAGTGCAGTGTCGTCCACAAACAACAGCTGGCTCACCTCCCACTTTTCTCCATTTTCTTTAACCATCTCCAATCCCTGACCCACTACCCTTGCATTTACCTCTTGCACCACCCCATCCATGTATAAGTTGAACAGCCAGGGTGACATAACGCATCCTTGACGAAGTCCCACCTTTACCTCGAACCACTCACTCTCTCCATTTCTAATCCTGACACAAGCTCTACTTCTCTCATAAAAACTCTTGACAGCTCCTAGAAGTTTTCCTCCTATCCCGTATATCCTCAAACCTCCCACAGTGCCTTTCTGTCTACCCTATCATAAGCCTTTTCCAGATCCATAAAGGCCCAAAAAACATCCTTTCCCTTTCCTATAGCTTTCTCACATATCTGTCTTACCACAAAGATCTGATCTACACAACCTCTACCTGTCCTAAATCCACACTGTTCCTCACCAATTACTCCCTCTGTTCCTCACCTAATCCTCTCAATCAAGATCCTCCCATAAGCCTTCCCAACTACACTTAACAAGCTAATCCCTCTGAAACTACTACATTCACACTTGTCCCCTTTTCCCTTGTAAAGTGGAACTATACAGGCACTCCTCCAGTCCTCCGGCACTCTACCCTCTCTCCAGCAAACATTAAATAACCTCACCAGCCAGTCCACCATCACTGTACCTCCTTTCTTTAGACATTCTGCATGGCATCCATCCAGACCAGGTGCCTTACCTGCTTTCATCATCTTAACAATTGCCTTCACTTTATCCTTCCTTATTTCCCCTCCATTTTCCTCACTCATCACGGTCATTTTCTTAGCATTTCCCACTGCAGCTATCTTTCCCTCCCTATCCTCCTTCACATTTAGCAAGTCCCTAAAATATTCTGCCCATCTTCCTCTTACTGCCTTCTCTTCCATTATCATCTCCCCATCTGCACCTTTTACCTTTTCCTCTCTACTTGATTTGCCTCCTCTTCCTCTCTTAATTTGTTTTCCAAAACATCTTTTTATTACTTTCAAAGTTTTCTGTCATACTCTTACCCCACTTCACATCTGCTCTTCTCTTTGCCTCCTTTACCTTTTGCTTTACTTCTCTTTTCTTTTCTTTGTACCTCTCATATGACTCCCTTGTCCTATTTTGTAACCAATCTGTGTAAGCTCGCTTCTTCTCTTCTACAACCTTCTTTGTTTCCTCATCCCACCATTCACTACCCTTCCTTCTATTTCCTCCTGTCCTTCTTGTTCCACACACCATCTTTGCACACTTTGTGACTCCCTCCTTGAACCATCCCCATTCCTCCTCCACACCTACCTCTACTCTATCCTTCACTCCCTCCCACTCCTCCTTCAGCTTCTTCTTGTACTCCTTCTCCTTTTCCTTTTCATTTAAAGAGTTCACTCTAAGCACCTTCCTACCTTTTGTCCCTTTCCTCTTCCTCCATCTACCTTCCACCAAAAAATTATCTGATATTCCCCCACCCTCTCCCCTTAGCACATGTACATCCTTAACTCTTCGTATCATAATCCTATTTACCACTACATAGTCCATCAACGCTCTATCTACCACCCTTCCCTCCACCACCTTCTCCCATGTGTACTTATGCTTGACTTTCTTCCAAAACACTGTATTGGCTATCATCAACTCTCTTTCTAGACACATTTCCACCATCAACTCTCCACTACGGTTCTCTCCTGGAACTCCACATTTCCCAACCATTCCATCAATTGGATCATTTCCTACCCTAGCATTAAGGTCTCCCAATACAACTACATTGATATCCTCTATGCACTCATTTAAATCTATCCAAAAAGCCTCCCTTTCTTCTACACTCTTCTCACTGCCAGGCCCATATGCACTTACAAAAACACACATCTCCTTTCCCAGTTTCACCCTCATCCATATTATCCTTGAGGAAACCTCCTTCCACTCCACTACATGTTTACCTATCTCTTCACTTACTAGTATAGCCACCCCTTCCCTCCCTCGCCCTCTCTTCACTCCTGATAACTTCCCACTTACACTCCCAAACTTACACTCACCCTTCCCTTTCAACTTTGTTTCACTCAAAGCCAACACATCCATCTTTCTTCTCACAAACATACTACCTATCTCTTACCTTTTACTCTCATCTGTACCACATCCATGCACATTAAAAGACCCAAACCTTAGGGTGCTGTTCCGAAAACTCCCAGACCCTCTTATGCCTTTACTTTTTCTTTTAGGAATGTCCCCTGTGGGGCTACAAGGAGAAGGATGCCTAGTCCCACTCCCCGTCCCTTTCTTCTCGCCCTTTACGATCCAAGTGGAAATACTTGGTGGCAGTATTCTTTTCCCCCACCACAGGGAAGGGAGGCGAAAAAGAAAATGAATATTCAGAGAAATTGTACAGGACAGTAACAAGGGGTTGGGGGACAGCATAATGGAGGGACAGTCGTAGTATAAAAGTGTCATAATTTCTCTATGAACAGAGTTTTCCTCTATCACAGCCAAATTGATGTGTGGCTCTGGTCCGTAGGGGCACCCCATATAGACCCTAAAATATCAACTGCATGCCACTTTGCCACAATAACATGCAAGGTGATGAGATGTACAAGGGTAAAGGATGGCAGCAAATTGGCAGTGAGTATTAAGGAAGAGAGACTGGAGGAAGTGGATAGCTTTAGATACTTGAGGGAGCATGTGGCAGGAAAGGAAGGAATGGAGGTGGAGGTAGAATATAGATTGAGAAAAGCAAGTAAATACCTTGGGGGGTTGAAAAGTGTAATAAGTAATAAACATTTAGGAATGGATGTTAAGGGGAGATTGTATGAAGGAGTGATTGTGCCAACAGCACAGTATGAGGCAGAAACATGGAATATAAGAGAGGTAGATTTTAAATGTGTTGAGATGAAATGCCTGAGAAGTATTGTAGGGTTTATTAGGCTGGATAGAGTGAGAAACAAGGAAGTGAGGAGGAGAGTGGTGGTAGAGAAGTAGATGGGAGATAGGGTTGAAAAGTATTGGAATGATTTAGACACATGGGAAGAATGAGTGAAGAAAGATTAGAAAAAGAACTGTGAAAGGCAGAGATGGATGGAATGAACATAAGGGGTGACTGAGGATGAGATGGATGGGTTAAAAGGGGCATTGGGGAAAAGGAGAATATCTGTTGAGGAAGGAAGTAAGAAGACAGAAAATAGGAGTGAGTATAGAAAGGTTGTGTACAGATGATGCTGTGGTGCATGAAATGGAGTGAGTGGGGGGGTTAGGGAGTGGTTATGTGCAAATGACATTTTGATGCAGCCCGAAGGGATTTCTCCCCATCTCTTTCTGCATGAGGGGATTGAGAGGGGGGGGAGTTTGCCAATTAAGTGAAGTGGCCTTGCTGTGGATGTAATGTGACTTGCTACATTGCCTCTGACCCAGGGCAATGGGTGAGATGCTGGGATGACCCATCATCCAGGAGGAGCTAAGTGGATTTATGCCTTTTGTCTTTTGCTACCTACCTTGTTAGGGGGGAAAAAGCCATTGGTATATGTATGTGATGCATGTAGGGTAGGTATATGGTTTGACTCAGTCACCCCTCTTATAAGGGGGAAAAGTCCTTTTGATGTATGCATGTGTGTATTCACAAGGGAAATAAACTATACAAAGTTATGTAAAGTAACATGAATTATTTTCTTCTTAGAAATTGCTTGAGATACCAGAACATGTGAAGAACACAAATGGTATGATGAACAACAATTTAGCAATACAAATCAAAGATGCAACTTTTGCCTGGGAAGTGCACAATGTTGATTTCAAGGAGAGACGCATACAAAGTCAGCGTAGAAAAAATACTAAGGTCAAAGGTAAGAATTATCTCATTTAAAATGTCTATTTTGGGAAGGACACAGTAATATACAAGGATGGGAAAAAGATTGGAGCCACATTGTAAATTTTACTTTGTGGACAGTAGCCAGTGGTTATATCCTTGAGGACAAAATAAGAAAATCCTACTGAAGAGGTGGAGTCATAAAAGTAGTAAAGGAGAGATTTAGAGGGAAAAGCCAGTTTTGAGGAAAATGTTCATTTACAGAGGTTATAATCCCCACCTCTCTCTGTCTCTCTCTATCTCTCCTTTTTTCTTTATTTTTGTTATTCTTTCATTATCTTCTTTTCTACTTCTTCCACTCTCTCTTCTCCCGCTATCCTCTCTCTCCTCTCTCCTCTCTCTCTCTCTCTCTCTCTCTTCTCTCTTTCTCTCTCTCTCTCTAAAACTTTATACATGCAGATCCTTTGGGCTGTGTCAAAATATCACCCATACACAACTGTCCTCCACTCCCCGTATCCAATGCCTTCTCCTTTCCTTGCTCAACAGACATTCCCCTCTTGCTCAAAGTCCCTTTCACTCCCATCCCATCGTCCCCTCAAGTTCACCTCATCCACCTCTGCTTTCCACACCTCTTTTGCTAATCTTTTTTCACCCGTTATTTCCATGTATCCAAACCATCCCAATAATCTTTCATCAGCCCTTTATGTCAATATGTTTTCCACCACTGCTCATCTCCTCACCTCCACATTTCCCACTCTATCTAACCTTGTAACCCTTGCCTTCTCAGACATTTTATCTCAAGTGCATTTAAACTCCACATTTTTGCATCACTGTCTCTGCCTCATACAGTATTGTAGGCACAATCACCACTTCATATAATCTTCTCTTTGCATCCATTCCCAGATGCTTGTTTCTCATGACGCTTTTCAATCCCCCAAAACATTTACTTTCACCCCACTCCTCCATTTCCTCCATACACAACTCTTATCTGTATATATATATATATATATATATATATATATATATATATATATATATATATATATATATATATATATATATATATATATATATTAGGCAAACAAAGAAGTTTTGCCTACAATTCACAAAAATGCCCTTTTTTTTTGTCAAATTGTGAGAAAAAAAAATCCAGCACCTAAGGAAATTTTGTATCAGGCTGAAGTATCAAAAGAAAATTCTGCCATTACAAAAACATTCATTTGCAAATGAATATAACAAAGTAAACTGTAAAAATGCTTGTTATTGGCTGCTTGTTATTGTGGCAAAGTAGCATGCAGTTGATACTTTAGGGTCTATATGGGGCGCCCCTACGGACCAGAGCCACACATCATTTTGTCTATGATAGAGGAGAACTCTTCATAGAGAAATGATGACACTTTTATACTACGACTGTCCCTCCGTTATGCTGTCCCCCAACCCCTTGCTGCTGTCCTGTACCATTTCTCTGAGTATTTATTTTCTGCTGTGGAGGAATTCCCTGTGGTGGGGGAAAAGAATACTGCTACCAAGTATTTCCACTTGGATTGTAAGAGGCGAGAAGAAAGGGATGAGGAGTGGGACTAGGCATCCTTCTCCTTGTAGCCCCACAGGGGACATTCCTAAACGAAAAAGTAAAGGCATAAGAGGGTCTGGGAGTTTTCGGAACAGCACCCTAAGGTTTGGGTCTTTTAATGTGCATGGATGTGGTACAGATGAGAGTAAAAGGGAAGAGATAGGTAGTATGTTTGTGAGAAGAAAGATGGATGTGTTGGCTTTGAGTGAAACAAAGTTGAAAGGGAAGGGTGAGTGTAAGTTTGGGAGTGTAAGTGGGAAGTTATCAGGAGTGAAGAGAGGGCGAGGGAGGGAAGGGGTGGCTATTCTAGTAAGTGAAGAGATAGGTAAACGTGTAGTGGAGTGGAAGGAGGTTTCCTCAAGGATAATATGGATGAAGGTGAAACTGGGAAAGGAGATGTGGGTTTTTGTAAGTGCATATGGGCCTGGCAGTGAGAAGAGTGTAGAAGAAAGGGAGGCTTTTTGGATAGATTTAAATGAGTACATAGAGGATATCAATGTAGTTGTATTGGGAGACCTTAATGCTAGGGTAGGAAATGATCCAATTGATGGAATGGTTGGGAAATGTGGAGTTCCAGGAGAGAACCGTAGTGGAGAGTTGATGGTGGAAATGTGTCTAGAAAGAGAGTTGATGATAGCAAATACAGTGTTTTGGAAGAAAGTCAAGCATAAGTACACATGGGAGAGGGTGGTGGATGGAAGGGTGGTAGATAGAGCGTTGGTGGATTATGTAGTGGTAAATATGACTGATAGGAAGAGTTAAAGATGTACATGTGTTAAGGGGAAAGGGTGGGGGAATATCAGATAATTTTTTGGTGGAAGGTAAGTTGAGAGTGGAGGACAGATGGAGAAAGAGGAAAGGGACGAAAGGTAGGGAGGTGCTTAGAGTGAACTCTTTAAATGAAAAGGAAAAGGAGTAGGAGTACAAGAAGAAGCTGAAAAAGGAGTGGGAGTGTGTGAAGGATAGAGTAGAGATAGGTGTGGAGGAGGAATGGGGATGGTTCAAGGAGGGAGTCATAAAGTGTGCAAGGATGGTGTGTGGAACAAGAAGGACAGGAGGAAATAGAAGGAAGGGTAGTGAATGGTGGGGTGAGGAAACAAAGAAGGTTGTAGAAGAGAAGAAGCGAGCTTTCACAGATTGGTTACAAAATAGGACGAGGGAGTCATATGAGAGGTACAAAGAAAAGAAAAGAGAAGTAAAGCAAAAGGTAAAGGAGGCAAAGAGAAGAGCAGATGTGAAGTGGGGTAAGAGTATGACAGAAAACTTTGAAAATAATAAAAAGATGTTTTGGAAAGAAATTAAGAGAGGAAGAAGAGGCAAATCAAGTAGAGAAGAAATGGTAAAAGGTGCAGATGGAGAGATAATAATGGAAGAGAAGGCAATAAGGGGAAGATGGGCAGAATATTTTAGGGACTTGCTAAATGTGAAGGAGGATAGGGAGGGAAAGATAGCTGCAGTGGGAAATGCTAAGAAAATGACCGTGATGAGTGAGGAAAATTGAGGAGAAATATGGAAGGATGAAGTGAAGGCAATTGTTAAGATTATGAAAGCAGGTAAGGCACCTGGTCTGGATGGATGCCATGCAGAATGTCTAAAGAAAGGAGGTACAGTGATGGTGGACTGGCTGGTGAGGTTATTTAATGTTTGTTGGAGAGAGGGTAGAGTGCCGGAGGACTGGAGGAGTGCCTGTATAGTTCCACTTTACAAGGGAAAAGGGGACAAGTGTGAATGTAGTAGTTTCAGAGGGATTAGCTTGTTAAGTGTAGCTGGGAAGGCTTATGGGAGGATCTTGATTGAGAGGATTAGGAGAGGAACAGAGGGAGTAATTGGTGAGGAACAGTGTGGATTTAGAATGGGTAGAGGTTGTGTAGATCAGATCTTTGTGGTAAGACAGACATGTGAGAAAGCTATAGGAAAGGGAAAGGATGTTTTCTGGGCTTTTATGGATCTGGAAAAGGCTTAAGATAGGGTAGACAGAAAGGCACTGTGGGAGGTTATGCAGATATATGGGATAGGAGGAAAGCTTCTAGGAGCTGTCAAGAGTTTTTATGAGAGTAGTAGAGCTTGTGTCAGGATTAGAAATGGAGAGAGTGAGTGGTTCGAGGTAAAGGTGGGACTTCATCAAGGATGCGTTATGTCACCCTGGCTGTTCAACTTATACATGGATGGGGTAGTGCGAGAGGTAAATGCAAGGGTAGTGGGTCAGGGATTGGAGATGGTTAAAGAAAATGGAGAAAAGTGGGAGGTGAGCCAGCTGTTGTTTGCTGACGACACTGCGCTTGTGGCAGGATCGGAGGAGGGACTGAGGAAGTTGGTGACAGAGTTTGGGAGAGTATGTGATAGAAGAAAGCTAAAGATAAATGTGGGTAAAAGTAAGGTGATGAGATGTACAAGGGGTGAAAGTGGCAGTAGACTGGAAGTGAGCATTAAGGGAGAGCAACTGGAGGAAGTGGATAGATTTAGATACATGGGTGCAAATGTGGCAGGAAAAGGTGGAGTGATGGTGGAGGTAGAATGTAGATTGAGAGAAGTGAGTAAATGCCTTGGTGGATTGAAGAGTGTAATGAGGAATAGACATTTGGGAATGGATGCTAAGAGGAGACTGTATGAAGGAGTGATTGTGCCAACAGCACTGTATGGGGCAGAAACATGGAACATAAGAGAGGAAGAGAGAAGGAGTTTGAATGTGTTTGAGATGAGGTGTCTGAGAAGTATGATGGGGGTTACTAGGCTGGATAGAGTGAGAAATGAGGAGGTGAGGAGAAGAACGGGGGTGGAAAGGGAGTTGGGAGATAGGGTTGATGAAAGAGTATTAGGATGGTTTGGACACATGGAAAGAATGAGTGAAGAAAGACTAGTAAAAGAGGTATGGAAGGCAGATGTGGAGGGAGTGAACATGAAGGGACTTCCTAGGATGAGGTGGATGGATGGGGTGAAGGGGGCTTTGGGGAAGAGGGGAATGTCTGTTGAGGAAGGACGGGAGAGGACAGAAGACAGGGGTGAATGGAGAATGGTTGTATATGGATGATGTTGTGATGCATGAGATGGAATGTTTGAGGGGATGGGGGGTGAGGTAGTATGTGTGAGCAAGATTTGACGCAGCCTGAAGGGATTTCTCCCCGTCTTCTCGTTTTATGCATGGGGGGACGGAGAGGGGGGGTCGCCGATTTAATGAAGCGGCCTTGCTGTGAATGTGCTGTGTCTTGCGACACTGCTTCTGACCCAGGGCAGTGGACAAGGTGCAGGGATGACCCGTCATCCAGGAGGTGCTAAGATAAGAGGGAGGGTGGAGGGGTGTGGAGGATGGAATGGGTGGGAATGATTTTATGCCTTTTCCTTTTTGGCTACCTCCCTTGTAAGGGGGAAAAAGCCTTGGTATATGTATATATGTATGTATGTTTATGAATTTGCTGTTGAGATATTTGTCAGTTCTGCAAGTGCTGTGAAGTTCTTCCATCAGCTTCACAGCTAGCTCACCCCTGTATTTGAGCAAGCCACATCAAGCACTGATCATTCCTTCATCCAGTGGATGGAAAAATATTAACCACTTCCATACGGTGATGCCTACGTAGGTGTCTTGAGGAGCAAGTGGGTACACGATGATGCCGACGTCGGCGTCTTGATTATATTTATTGTAGTACCTACGTAACCTCCATTCTCTCTAAACTGGCTTTATCATATTTTCTATGGTTATCAAAATTCACGGGTGAAAGAGAACGAACAATTGAGCACTGACTTTATTTTTTATAATGCGATTATTATGACGCAACATCACACGTCGGGCAGCTAATGCTGCCAGACATGTGATGTGCCCTGGAGTGAAGAGGTTAAGTCTTAGGACACTTCAATTTAGAGATAGCAGCATGCAGCTCATTGTGTCTTCTAAATAGTATTGATTTGAGAACCATGCCTTTGCCCTTGTAGTTGTGATGAAGTCACAAGTAGCTTTCATATGATCTCTCCATTTCAGAGCGAGAAAAAAAAACAATCAATCCAAAGATTGCCTATGAATTCTACCTGGCACTATGAAGGGAGGGCAGCTTCTGCCATTTCATAGGAGGCCATTTTCCCATAATGTATTTACCTATGCTTGTGGTATCTTGCAGTGCCTAATTTGCTCTTAAGTTTGTGTATGGTTTTTGCAAACACTGTTGTTTCATCCAGCTTGTTCCAAGTTTCCACCATTGTGTGGAAAACTGTTCTTCTTCAGATCTCTTCTGTAACTATCATTTTTGAGTTTTTTTTCCATGTCCTCTTGTGTTTCTCTTGTCCCAATTTAGTAAGTACTCTATCAAGTATTTCATGATTCAATAGATGGTCAGTAGGTCACCTCATCTCTCCCTCTTCTTTGTTCCAAAGTCGGTAACTTCAATTTAGCCAGTCTCTCTTCATATGACAAGTTTGAAAGTGCTGGGACCATTTTCGTGGTTGCTCTCTGGATTCTTTCAATTTTCTTTATATTCTGTTTGGTACCGGGTGACCATAATGTTGCAGCATACTCCAGTCTAGGTCTTATTAACGAGACTAATATTTTTTAAAATAATTTCTTCATCTAAATAGGTAAACACCATTTTTATTGATCATAGCAAGTTATAGGATTCTCCAATAATTTTGTTTATTTGTTTATCAGAGGACAGGTCGCCGTTTGAGATAATTACTCCCAGGTCTTTTTCAGATCTCACTTTCTTTACCTCCTTAGTTCCAATTTTATATTGTCTTGATATTCTTTTTTACTTTTACCAAAGTCCATTATGCTACATTTCTTAATGTTGAAGTCCACTTTCCACTTCTGACTCCATTTCCAAACCTTGTTCATGTCCTTCTGTAGTGGTTCGCAGTCCATTTCAGTTTGACAAAAAGCTTTTAAGAAAACTCGAAACAACAGATGTACAAGGAAAATTATTTAAATGAATGTAAGATTTTTTGCACAGGAAAAAAATGAGGGTGGTACTTAGAGATAAAAACTCAACCTGGAAAGAAATGATGAATGGAGTCCAAAAAAGTTCAGTATTAGCTCCAATTATGTTTGCTATATATATAAATGACATGGATGAAGGTTTAGAATGTTATATGAACTTCTTTGCAGATGACACAAAACTACTAAAGAAAGTACAGAAAAAGTTTGGGAATGGAGCCAAAAGTGGGAAGTGAACTTTAATATCAAGATATGTAGTATAATAGAGTTTGGAAAATGTAAAAAAGAATATCAGGACAATATTGAATCGGTACAAAGGAAGTAAAGAAAGTTAGCTCTGAAAAGGACCTTAGAGTAATTATCAACAAAGACTTATTCCCAGATAAACATATAAACAAAATAGTTGGAGAAACCTACAATTTACTAAGATCAATAAAGGTAGTTTTTAATCACTTGGATGAAGTAATGGTAAAACAAATATTAGTCACACTGATAAGACCAAGATTGGAGTACACTGTGACACTGTGGATACCCAGCACAAAAAAGAATATAAAGAAATTAGAAAAAATCCAAAGAGTAATGACCAAAATGGCACCAACACTTTCAAAATTGACATACAAACAAAGATTGGCTAAACTGGAACTACCAACCCTGGAACAAAGAAGAGAAAGAGGAGATCTATTGGCCAATTACAGAATCACGAGAGGGATGGAAGTTCTTGACAGAGAAGACTTATTAAAGTGGGATGAAAGAAAACCAAGAGGACACGAAAAGAAACTCAAAAAAGATAGTTATAGAAGAGATCTGAAAAAAAAAAAATAGTTTTCCACACAGAGTGGTGGATGTATAGAACAAATTAGATGAAACAATAGTGTGTGCAAAAACCATACAAGAATTAAAGAACACTAGATGCTGAAAGATACAAAGACTGGTCACTATGAATATAGCTCCCCTTCCTGTATAATACAGCTAGGTAAATTGGTCACACTGATAAGGCCTAGACTAGAATATGCGGTGATATTGTGGTCACCCAGTACCAAAAATAATAAAAAGAATCCAGAGAGCAGCCACAAAAATGGCATCTGCACTTGCAAACTTGTCATATGAGGAGAGATTGGCTAAACTGGAGTTACTGACTCTGGAGCAAAGAAGAGAGAGAGGTGACCTACTGACCATCTATAGAATCGTCAAGGGCACAGAAATACTCAATAGAGAGGACTTGTTAAACGGGGACAAGAGAATCACAAGAGGACATGGAAAGAAAATAAAAAAACATAGCTACAGAAGAGATATGAAGAAAAATAGTTTTCCACATAGAGTGGTGGAGACTTGTAACAAACTGGACAATGAAATAGTGTGCACAAAAACCATTCATGAGTTTAAGAGCAAACTAGACACCGTGAGATACAAAGGCAGGACACCACAAGCGTATCTCCCCTTTCCGCAAAATACAACTAGGCACAACCAAGGCACTTCTTCCCCCTTACAAGGGAGGCCAAGTCAAATGCATGCATCCACTCCCACTAATGCCACTCTTATCCTACACTACTGCAGGCTCTACTACTCTTGTAAAAACTTTTGACTGCCCTTAACAGGTTCACCTCAATCCCACACATCTGCAATACCTACTACACTGCTTTCCTGCCTACCCTGCCATAAGTCCTCTCCAAAGAAATAATACAGGCAAATAACATAAATGAATTAAAGTTTATTTTGACCATTGTAAGTGCAAAGACAAGATCCCCCATGAAAATACCTATAATCCTATACTACAATTAGGTAAATAGTACATTATTTCTTCCTAGTGAAGGCTATGAGATAGCCTAAGGATTATTGCAAACCACTGAGTGGTTGCAGATTTCCAATCTTTGAAACTCTAGGCAAAATTTATTGTTATTTAGAACTATTTGGAATTAAAGGTGAGTTGGCAGTGAGTTGGAAGCAAGTGTAAAAGGAGAGAGGCTGGAGGAAGTGGATAGTTTTAGGTATTTGGGGTTACATGTGGCATGAAAGGGAGGAGTGGTGGAGGTAAACTGTGGATTGAGAGAAACAAGACGTGCACACACAGTCAAAGCAAGATGTGCCAGAATGAATGCTCTGAACCCGCTATTTAGCGATTCACAAACAAACAAATTAGAAAGCAGGCCTAATTGTTTACAAAGATACGGTGAAGGGAGAAGGGAGAAATGTATTCACTGTGACCAGAATGTAAATGTCTTTGTATCTTCATTTTATACAGAAGAACTGGAAATGGCTGAAATTATGAACAACCACTTCAAATCAGTATTCACAATAGAAAACTCACCTAACTGTGAGGAAATAGAGAGATATCCCCTTCAATGAAAGAACTAATTGTAACACAGAAGGAAATCAGCAACCAAATCAAAACCCTTGATGTCAGAAAATCACATGGTCCAGATGAAATTGCAAATTGGATACTGAAAAAATGCATGGAGGAATTAACAGATGAAATATACAATATAATTAAGTTCTCACTTCAAGAAGGAAAGGTGCCACAGGACTGGAAGAATGCAAACATTGTACCGATTTATAAGGGAGGAAACAAGGAAAATCCATCAAATTACAGACCAGTCTCCCTGACAAGCACAGTAGCAAAAATCTGTGAAAAGGTCATCAAAAATAGATGGGTTAAACAGTTGGAAGAAAAAAACTATACTGAATCCAAATCAATTTGGATTCAGACAAGGAAGATCTCCAAGGGTAAGTCATGTGTGACTAATCTTCTATCCTTTTACACTTAAGTATATAAGGCGTCAGATAACAGTGATAATTACAATATTATTTACCTTTACTTTAGCAAAGCGTTCGACCAGGTGCCACACCAGAGACTGCTAAATAAAATCAAAGCCCATGGCGTAGGAGGAAAAGTGTTAGAATGGATTAGAACTTGGATTAGTAACAGAAAACTGCGGGTCACCATAAATGGAGTAAAATCTAGGTGGGGCAATGTTGTCCCTTGTTGTTCATTATGTACATAAACGACTTAGACGACGGGATAAATAGTGATGTTAGTAAGTTTGCAGACGACACTAAGGTAGGACGCCTAATTAGGTCAGGAGACGACGCAGAAATTCTGCAGGATGATCTTAACAAATTGTTCACATGGTCGGTGAAATGGCAAATGAACTTCAATATCTCGTAAGTGTAGCATGTTAAACATAGGGCTACACAACCCCGAAAATAGATACAGCTTAGATAACACGATTTTAGAGAAAACTGAGTGCAAGAGAGACTTGGGAGTTCTAGTGAGTCCGGACCTTAAAACCAGAAAACAGTGCATTAGCACCAGGAATAAAGCTAACAGAGCAGTAGGTTTCATTGCTAGGACGGTAACAAATAGAAGTGCAGAGATAATTATTAAACTCTATCTAGCGATAGTTAGATCCATCCTTGACTATGCGGTACAGTTTTGGTCTCTGTCCTACAGAATGGACATTAATTCACTAGAATCAGCACAGAGAACAATGACCAAAATGATACATGGACTCAGAAATTTGTCTTACAAAGAGAGGCTTAGGCACCTTAATTTACACTCTCTGGAAAGACACAGAGTGCAGGGTGATCTAATAGAGGTGTTCAAGTGGATCAAAGGCTTTAACAAGGGTGATGCAAACAAGGTCATCATAATAAAATAACAGGGCAAAACTCGCGATAATGGTTATAAACTGGACAAATTTAGATTTAAGAAGGAAATAGACAAAAATTGGTTTACTAATAGGGTGGTCGATGAATGGAATAAACTTCGTAACCATGTAGTAAGTGCTGAAATTATTAGTTGTTTTAAGAAACGGTTAGACAACTTTATGGATGGGGATGACAGGTAGTTATGAATATGGAGCTGCCTAGTGTAGGCCTTATGGTCTCTTGCAGTCTCCTTCATTCTTATGTTCTTATGTTATGTACAACAAACTTGATCTGCTTCTACTCAAGATTAATAGATATAATACAAGAGAGAAATGGTTGGGCAGACTGTGCCTTTCTGGACCTACAAAAGGCATTTGATAAGGTACCACACAAGAAACTAATAAGGAAAATTGAGTCAATAGGTGGCATCAGAGGAAAATCATTGGAATGGATGAAAGACTTCCTGACTGGGAGGAAAATGAGAGTAGTAGTTAGAGATAAATTCTCAAATTGGGAAGAAATGATAAGTGGTGTCCCGCAGGGATCAGTACTGGCCCTGATCATGTTTGCCATATATATAAATGACATGGATCAAGTAGTAGAGTGTTATATGCATTTCTTTGCAGACGACACAAAAATACTAAAGAAAGTAAGGACGGAGAAGGATTGCAACTCATTACAACAAGACTTTGACAAGATCTGGAAATGGACTCAAAAGTGGGAAGGGAAATTCAATATCAAGAAATGCAGTATAATGGAATTTGGAAAAAGTAAAAACAGAATATCGAGAGATTGGTGAGAAGAGGTAAAAAAAAAGTATATACAGACGCTCCTCTACTTACGTTCATTCGTTTTACGTTTTTTCAATTTTACGTTTGAACTGACTGTAAAAAACAAAATTGTATAAATTTTGTTTTTGAGTTCCTTTGCTTAATGCAGTGGTTCCCAACCTTTTTTTTCAGTTTTACAATTATACGTACTAAGTTAACCTTAATCCTAATGCCGGGTACCATGATGTTTTCTTGATTTTATTTTATTCTATTTTATTTTTAATTTTTTTGTCAGCCCTCCATTACCCCCGAAATTTGTTATCTCCCCCCCCAGGGGGGTAATTTACCCACAGTTTGGGAACCACTGGCTTAATGCAATGTTCCTTTTTGTGTTGGTGCTCAAATTTTTGGTCTCAATATTCCTATGTGTACAAACATTTTAGTAATATTAGCAAAACTATAACAATGTTTATGTGTCATATGTGTACTGACTGGTATTACTCATGATTGTCTCTGGTCCCCTTAACCCCCTACGTATGTTGTCTGTGTGACTTAGTGTAGAATAACAATCTGATGAGGACCACAATGGAAATAAGCATACATGCTTTTTGTGTTATCCTCGGCAATTTGCATTTATTATTCCGAACTATGTGTACTTGTCATTATTTGCACTTCATGTACATTGATTCATTGCCAAATAAAGTCTATCTACCTATCTATCTTCCGTAGTACGAGACGTTCAAACGATACTTACACATGACGCTGCGTCCATTGTTTACATGGTACAAACGACAGACTGAACGTGCCTTGCCTCCTCCTCCTCCCCCTCCCCCTCCTCCTTCTCCTCCACCATCTCACTTTATGCTGCTTGAATTTAATTTATTTGAAATTAATGTTATTATTTTACAATGTTATGTTTATAATTAATGATTTAGGGGTGTTTTATAAGATACGGTAATAGAATTTATGGATGTATAGTACAGTATGAACGGTCATACATTACTGGAACGTACAGTAACAACTTACGTTCATTTTCACATTATGTTCGGCCGTTCGGAACGTAACTAAAACGTAAGTTGAGGAGCGTCTGTACATACATACATATACCAAGGCTTTTTCCCCCTTACAAGGAAGGTAGCCAAAAAGGAAAAGGCATAAAATCATTCCCACCCATTCCATCCCTAAGTATACTCCACTCCCCTCCACCCTCCTTATCTTAGCACCTCCTGGATGACGGGTCATCCCTGCACCTTGTCCACTGCCCTGGGTCAGAGGCAGTGTCACAAGTCACAGCACATCCACAGCAGGACCACTTCATTAAATCGGTGACCTCCCCCCCTCCATCCCCACATGCAGAAAAGGGGAAGGCGGATAGAAATCCCTTCGCGCTGCATAAAATTTTGCTCACACATACTACCTCACCCCCTATCCCCCCACCAATTCCACCTCATGCATCACAACCTCATCCATATACAACCATTCTCCATTCACCCCTGTCTTCTGTCCTCTCCCGTCCTTCCTCAACAGACATTCCCCTCTTCCCCAAAGCCCCCTTCACCCTATCAATCCATCTCATCCTAGGACATCCCCTTATGTTCACTCCCTCCACATCTGCCTTCCATACCTCTTTTACTAATCTTCTTCACTCATTCTTTCCATGTGTCCAAACCATCCTAATACTCTTTCATTAACCATATCTCCCAACTCCCTTTCCACCCCTGTTCTCCTCCTCACCTCCTCATTTCTCTATCTAGCCTAGTAACCCCCATCATACTTCTCAGACACCTCATCTCAAACACATTCAAACTCCTCTCTTCCTCTCTTATGTTCCATGTTTCTGCCCCATACAGTGCTGTTGGCACAATCACTCCTTCATCGATTTCTTTCCAAGCGCTTGTTTTTGGAGGCACATAAGTCACCACAAACTTTCTACTTTTCATATTCTTGCCTTCGACTTTTATCATGATCAATTCAGCATTATCTTTGCCCTCTGCAATTTTTGTCACCTTTAGGTCTTTCTTGGCCAAGAACATGATTCCCCCTCCCTGTTTCTTGTCCCTGTTTTTTATCCAGTAGTTGTATAAACCTTGTCCGATAACAGTGGATGGTATTTCACCTCTTAGTTTAGTCTCTACAATTCCCATTATGTCTGGTTTTGCTTCTAACAGATAATCATTGAGTTCGTTCAGTCCCGAAATTAGTCCGTCAATGTTGGTATAGGCCACTTTTAATTTTCTTCCTTCTCCCTGGTTTCTTCTTCCCTTGTTTTGTTCGTTTTGAAGCGCCATTGTCTTAATCTCAAGTCTATTACTCTCCACTGGAATTCTTTGCATTCTGTCTCCGATGTTTTCAAGTTTTTTTCCTTTGCTTCTTCTCTTAGTGCCCTTTCTTTTTCTAATTCCTCAGTACTCATTTCTCTTTTTATCCATATCTTATTGTATTTTTCACTCTTTGCCAAGTTACCTACTTTTTCAAATATGTCTTCTACTACCACTTGTGACCTTAGTTTTATCTTTAGAGGTCGATTCCTATCCTTAGTATAGCGACCAATTCTGTAAGTCTCTTCTAGGTCTGTGCCTGAATCACTGTCTCCCCCCTGAATTTCATTAAGGATTTCTACTGCTGTCTCTTTTTCTTCTTTTTCTCTCATGTACCTCGCCAATCCTTGTTTTTCTTTAAGCCCATAAACCACAATACATTTCTTCCTATCTACTGTGTCCCTGACCCAATTTGCTTTTTCGTTAATCACTTGAATGATTGTGTCTTTTGCATTATCTTGCATTTGCTGTTTGACTATTTCTTTGAAAGCAATTTCTTTATTTTCAATATTTTCTTTCCACTTCTTAATTTCCTGGATACTGTCCCCACCTAAGTTTTCTTCGATCTTTTGTGTCAATTCTTGTAATTTGTTGTTCACTTCCTGCTTTAGATTTTCGCTATTGTTATTATCATTAGTTTTCTTCTTTTCATTATCATTCTTCAGTTCATTTATGTCTCTTTTCATTTCTTTAATTTCGTTTGTAAGATCCAAGTTAGCTTTTCTCAGGTCAGAAATTTCATGGTTAGTCTTAGTTAAACAATCTATTAAACCAATGACCTCTTTTCTTAAGTCCATGATTTCATTTTCCCACCGAGTCCTATTTTTGCTCATCTCTCTCTCTATCTCTAATAATCTACTTAAGTTCTTTCTTTCGTACTTACCAAACCCTAAGAAATCATTGTCATAACACGTGCTTTGTTGATTGTTTACATCGCGGTTCAGTGGATTGCCGCCAGATGGCTCTGATTCGCAACTGGCTTTCGAGTCGTTTTCATTCATTTTTGCTAATTTCGAGTTAACACAATTAACTAGCACTGCATAGATACCATTTCGGGCACTCACGTTCACTCCCCACCCCTACAGTACAAACCAGGTTTTCCTTTTTCGTCGTAAATCCTCTTCTTCTTGGTCGCGCGACGACAGCGACGACGGGCGGTGTTGCTTCGACGAGCGTGTTGCTTTGTGTGAACATACAAAAATGCTAGATGATACAAGAAAATCACTCAATGAGATACTAATGGGTAAGGGTAATCTGGTAGTTATGGGGGACTTCAATTGCAAAGAAATTTGTTGGGACAGCATGACAGTGCAAGGAGGAGATGACTCGTGGGGCAATGTACTGCTAGATATGACCATGGAGTACACAATGACCCAATGGGTCCGTGAAAACACAAGGTACAGAAATAATGAAGAGCCATCGAAACTAGATCTAATATTTACAACAGAGCCTGAAATAGTGCATAAAGTCCAGTATGAGACACCAATTGGAAAGAGTGACCATGTACTCATCGAAACTATACTAAAGGAAGAAATGGACATAGAGAGGAACGAAAAACATAGGAAAGGAAGACTGAGGTACAACAAAACAGACTTTACAAAACTAAAGACATTCTTCCGGAATGCAAACTGGGAAATATTTTACAGGGAAGAAACAACAGTGGAAGAGAAATGGAATATATTGATGGAAAACTACAATGAAGGGGTAAACAGGCATGTACCAAGACAAAAGCGAGAGAGAGAGTACATTAAATGTTGGTTCAACAAAAGATGCAGTGAGGCAAAAGACAGAAGGGACAAAGCTTGGAAAAAGTGGAGAAAAGACAAAAAACAAAGCAAATGGCAAATTTATGTTAACTATAGAAATGAGTATGTTAATGTGAGAAGAGAGGAGAAAAGGAACCATGAGAAGGATATTATAGACAAATGCAAAGAGCAACCCAAACTATTCTATCGGTATGTGAATGGTAAACTTAAAAACAAACAGGAATTGGTGAAACTATGCCAAGGAAACATAGAATACACAGAAGATTTAGAGATGGCCGAAGTCATGAACAATCACTTTAAATCTGTTTTCACCAGAGAGAAAATACCAAATTGTGACATAGATAAAAACAAGAAATCTCCCCTCATGAATGAGTTTACAGCATCACTAAAGGAAATATCAGAACATTTATCAAGGCTGGATGTCAGAAAATCACATGGCCCGGACGGTATTGCAAATTGGATTCTAAAGGAGTGCAAAGAAGAACTAACAGACAAAATACACATCTTAATAAACAGCTCACTCAAAGAAGGAAAGATATCCGAGGACTGGAAAAACGCTAACATTGTACCAATACACAAAGGAGGAAACAAAGAAGAACCCACCAACTATAGGCCAGTATCACTAACAAGCACCATAGCCAAAATTTGTGAGAAAATAATCAAGAATAGATGGGTAAAACATCTGGAAGACAATGACATATTAAACCCAAGACAATTCGGATTCAGACAAGGAAGATCATGCTCCACAAACTTAATATGCTTTTACTCAAGACTAATTGACATAGTGCAAGAAAGAAATGGATGGGCTGATTGTGCATTCCTAGACTTGCAAAAAGCCTTTGACAAAGTACCACACAGAAAACTACTAAAAAAGCTGGAACACATAGGAGGAATACAGGGAAACCTACTAAAATGGATAGAGGACTTTCTGACTGGTAGAAAGATGAGAGTAGTGCTCAGAGAAAAATATTCAGACTGGAAAGAGGTGATCAGTGGAGTACCGCAAGGATCTGTGCTGGCACCAATAATGTTTGCTATCTATATGAATGACATGGATGAGGACGTGAACTGCTACATGAGCTTCTTTGCCGATGACGCCAAACTGCTAAGGAAAATAGAAATTGATGAGGACTGTGAAGCACTGCAAGAAGACCTAAATAGGGTATGGAACTGGAGTCAGAAATGGGAAGTGGACTTTAATACTAAGAAGTGTAGCATAATGGAGTTTGGAAAAAGCAAAAACAGAATATCAGGAAAATATACAATTGGAACCAAAGAAGTAAAGATAGTAGGATCTGAAAAAGATTTGGGAGTAATTATCACGAACGACTTGTCCTATGATATACAGATTAACAAAATTGTCGGGGAGACTTACAACTTGCTAAGATCAATAAAAGTGGCGTTTACATACTTGGACGAAGACATGATGAAAAAAATATTGGTTACATTGATAAGGCCTAGATTAGAGTATGCAGCGACATTGTGGTCCCCCAGTACCAAAAAGAATATAAAGAAAATAGAAAGAATCCAAAGAGCAGCTACAAAAATGGCACCTGCACTTGCAAACCTATCATACGAGGAGAGATTGGCTAAACTGGAGTTACCGACACTGGAGCAAAGAAGAGAGAGAGGTGACCTATTGACCATCTACAGAATCATGAAAGGCACAGAGGTACTCGATAGTGAGAACTTACTTAACTGGGACAAAAGAAACACAAGAGGACATGGAAAGAAAATAAAAAAACATAGCTATAGAAGAGAACTGAAGAAAAACAGTTTTCCTCATAGAGTTTTGGACACTTGGAACAAACTGGACAATGGAATAGTATGCGCAAAAACCATTCATGAGTTTAAAAACAAACTAGACACTGCAAGATACAAAGGCGGGACATCACGAGCATAGCTCCCCTTCCCGCAAAATACAACTAGGTAAATACAATCTCCTCTTAGCATCCATTCACAAATGTCTATTCCTCATTACACTTTTTAATCCACCAAGGCATTTACTCACTTCTCTCAATCTACATTCTACCTCCACTCCACCTTTTCCTGCCACATTTGCACCCAAGTATACTATCCACTTCCTCCAGTCGCTCCCCTTAATGCTCACTTCCAGTCTGGTGCCACTTTCACCCCTTGTACATCTCATCACCTTACTTTTACCCAAAAAAGTAAATTCAGAAAAAGACCTTAGAGTGATGATCAGCAAAGATATGACACCGGACAAACATATTGATATAATAGTCGGAGAAACCTACAATTCATTGAGGTCAATAAAAGTGACATTTGTCTATTTGGATAAGGAAATGATAAAAAAAATTTAACTACTCTAATAAGACCAAAACTTGAGTATGCAGCAACACTATGGACACCCAGTACCAAAAAGAATATAAAGAAATTAGAAAGAATACAAAGAGCAACAACAAAACTGGCACTCTTTCCAAAATGACATATAAACAAAGACTGTCCAAATTAGAATTACCAACTCTGGAACAAAGAAGGGAAAGAGGAGACCAACTAACTATCTATAGAATTATGAAGGGAATGGAAATCTTAGATAAGAATGATTTATTGAAATGGGACAATGGAAAAACAAGAGGACACAAAAAGAAACGCAAAAAAGATAATTACAGAAGAGATCTGAAAAACAATAGTTTCCCACACAGAGTGATAGATACCTTGAAGAAATTAGACAAAGAAACAGTGTGTGCAAACACTTTTCAAGATTTTAAGAAAAGACTTGATGCTGAAAGATACAAAGATGGGTCATCACAATCATAGCTCCCTTCCCATATAATACAACTAGGTAAATACAAGACAACACATCCACAGCAAGGCTGCTTCATTAAATCAGTGACCACCCCCTCTCCGTCCCTTCATGCAGAGAAGGAGAGGACGGGGAGAAATCCCTTCAGGGTGCATCAAAATTTTCTCACACATACTCCCTCACCCCCATCCCCCACCCATTCCACCTCATGGATCACAGCATCATCCATATACAACCATTTTCCATTCACCCATCTTCTGTCCTCTCCCATCCTTCCTCAACAGACATTCCCCTCTTCCCCAAAGCCCCTTTTACCACATCCATCCATCTCATCCTAGGTTGCCCCCTTATGTTCACTGCATCCACATCGGCCTTCCACACCTCTTTTATTAGTCTTTCTTCACTCATTTTTTCCATGTGTCCAAACCATCCCAATACTCTTTCATCCACCCTATCTCCCAACTCCCTATCCACCCCCCATTCTCCTCCCCACCTCCTCATTTCTCACTCTATCCATCCTAGTAATTCGTATCATACTTACAAAGGATTACAAAGGCGGAGCATGCCGACAGGAGACCTTTTGATCCATATCTAGGTCAGATGTGAAAAAAAATCATATTAATAAAATAATAAATAAAAACTATAATAATGTAAATAACAAATAAAATACATAAATAAATGCATAGGTATAGTTAAATAATAAACAAACAGGTAAATAGTAAATAATGATAAATTGACATATAACTAATAATAAATGAAAATCAGACAGACAAATGATAACAAAACAAAAACAAATAATATAAGATAAATTATAATCATTACAGCATCTTACTTAGGTATTTATCTAAATGATTCTTAAAGCTTCAAACTGAACTACATTGCACTACCTGTGCAGGAAGTTTATTCCATTCATTAACTACGCAGTTGGCAAAGTTGTTTCTGAGATGCCTCATCTGAAATACACTCAAACTCCTCTCTTCCTCTCTTATGTTCCATGTTTCTGCCCCTTACAGTGCTGTTGGCACAATCACTCCTTCATACAATCTCCTCATAGTGTCCATTCCCAAATGTCTATTTCTCATTACACTTTTTAATCCACCAAGGCATTTACTCGCTTCTCTCAATCTACATTCTACCTCCACCTCCACTCCTCCTGTTCCTGCCACATTCGCACCCAAGTATCTAAAACTATCCACTCTCCCATAATACTCACTTCCAGTCTACTACCACTTTCACCCCTTGTACATCTCATCACCTTACTATTGCCCATATTTATCTTCAACTTCCTTTTTTCACACACTTTCCCAAACTTTGTCACTAACTTCCTCAATCCCTCCTCTGATCCTGCTACAAGCGCAGTGTTGTCCACAAACAATAACTGGCTTATTGACCACTTTTCTCCAGTTTCTTTAACCATCTCCAATCCATGACCTACCGCCCTTGCATTTACCTCTTGCACCACCCCATCTATGTATAGATTGAACAGCCAGGGTGACATAACACATCCCTGACGAAGTCCCACCTTTACTTCAAACCACCCACTCTCTCCATTTCTAATCCTGACACACACTCTACTACTCTCATAAAAACTCTTGACAGCTCCTAGAAGCTTCCCTCCTATCCCATATATCTGCAATACCTCCCACAGTACCCTCCTGTCTACCTTGTCATAAGCCTTTTCCAGATCCATAAAAGTCCAGAAAGCATCCTTACCTTTTCCTATAGCTTTTTGACATATCTGTCTTGGCACAGAAATCTGATCTATGCAACCTCTACCTGTCCTAAACCCACACTGTTCCTCACCAATTACTCTGCTCCTCTTCTAATCCTCTCAATCAAGACCCTTCCATAAGTCTTCCCAACTATGCTTAACAAGCTGACCCCTCTCAAACTACTACACTCACACTTGTCCCTTTTTCCCCTGTCCTCCAGCACTCTACCCTCTTGTAAACAAACATTTAATAACCTCACCAACCAGTCCACCATCACTGTACCTCCTTTTTTCAGACATTTTGCATGACCTCCATCCAGACCAGGTGCCTTACCTGCTCTCATTATCTTAAAAACTGCCTTCACTTCATTCTTATTTCTCCTCCATTTTCCTCACTCATCATGGTCATTTTCTTAGCACTTCCCACTGCAACTACCTTTCCCTACCTATCCTCCTTCACATTTAGCAACTTCCTAAAATACTGTACCCATCTTCCTTGTACTGCCTTCTCTTCCATTATCATCTCTCCATCTGCACCTTTTAACTTTTCTTCTCTACTTGATCCACCTCCTCTTTCTCTCTTAATTTCTTTCCAAAACATCTTATTATCACTTTCAAAATTTTCTGTCATACTCTTACCCCACTTCACATCTGCTCTCCTCTTTACCTCCTTTGTCTTATGCTTTACTTCTCTTCTCTTTTCTTTGCACCTCTCATATGATTCCCTCATCCTATTTGTAAAGAAATGTAGGTTTAATAAAATTTTCATTAGAAAATGCAGAAGCAAATTTTAGCCAGTTTTTCAGATGAAAATGTTGAGCTATATAATTTTTTTTTTCAACAGGAAATGGTGAGGTAAATGGTGAAGTTGTAAAGCCTGAATTACAGAAATGCAAGGGGGCTGAAGAGAGAAACAGTGCCAACCAAGAAGAGCAAAAAGTGAAGTTGATCGAGACACTTTTCACTATCAACCTCAGTGTGGAACGTAATAAACTAATTGGTATATGTGGCAGTGTTGGAGCAGGGAAGAGCTCACTGGTATCAGCTCTGTGTGGAGATGTAAGTTGACATAATAGTTACCCAATAGTACAACAGTAGCCATAGTTTTCAGACTACAGTTATGCTTTTTCCAACCCATAGAATTCCAGTGACCACTTTAAATATATTATGGGGTATTGGTTGCCTGTTATTGTGGCAAAAGTATTATGCAGTTGATACTTTAGGGTCTATATGAGGCACCCCTATGGACCAGAGCCACACATTATTTTGTCTGTGATAGAGGAAAACTCTGTTTATAGAGAAATAATGACACTTTTATACTACGACTATCCCTCCGTTATGCTGGCCCCCAACCCCTTGTTACTGTCCTGTACCATTTCTCTGAATATTCATTTCCTTTTTTCGCCTACCCTGTGGTGGGGGAAGAGAATGCTACCACCAAGTCTTTCCACTTGAATCGTAAAAGGCGACAAAAACGGGATGGGGGATGGGATTAGGAATCCTACTACCTGTAGCCCCACAGGGGACATTCCTAAAAAAAAGAAGTAAAGGCATAAGAGGACCTGGGAATTTTCCAACCAGTACCCTAAGGTTGGGGTCTTTTAATGTGCATGGATGTGGTACAGATGAGAGTAAAAGGGAAGAGATAGGCAGTATGTTTGTGAGAAGAAAGATGGATGTGCTGGCTTTGAGTGAAACTAAAATGAAAGGGAAAGGCAACTGTGAGTTTGGGAGTGTAGCTGGAAGGTACTCAGGAGTGAAGAGGGGACGAGGGAGAGAAGGTGTTGCTATATTAGTAAGTGAAGAGATAAGTAAGCAGGTAGTAGAGTGGAAGGAGGTTTCATCAAGGTTGATGTGGATGAAGGTGAAGCTGGGAAGGGAGATGTGGGTTTTTGTAAGTGCGTATGGACCTGGTAGTGAGAAGAGCATAGAGGAAAGGGAGGCTTTTTGGGTAGATATAAATGAGTGCATAGGGACTAGGGAGAAATGTCAATGTAGTTGTATTGGGAGACCTAAATGCTAGGGTAGGAAATGAACCAATTGACGGAATGATTGGGAAGTATGGAGTTCCAGGTAAAAATCATAGTGGAGAATTGATGGTGGAGATGTGTCTTGAAAGAGAGTTGATGATAGCAAATACAGTGTTTAGGAAGAAAGTCAAGCACAAGTACACATGGGAGAGGGTGGTGGTGGATGGAAGGGTGGCAGATAGAGCATTAATGGACTATACATTGGTGACCAGAAGTATGGTAGGAAGAGTTAAGGATGTACATGTTCTAAGGGGAGAGAGTAGGGGAATATCAGATCATTTTCTGGTGGAAGGTAAGTTGAGAGTGGAGAATAGGTGGAGAAAGAGGAAAAGGGCAGAAGGTAGGGAGGTACTTAGAGTGAACTGCTTAAATGAGAAAAAAAAAAAGGAGAATGAGTATAAGAAGAAGCTGAGAGAGGAGTGGGAGGGAGTAAAGGATAGAGTAGAACTAGGAGTGGAGGAGGAATGGGGATGGTTCAAGGAGGGAGTCATAAGTTGTGCAAGGATGATGTGTGGAATGAGGAGGGTGTGAGGAAATAGAAGGAAGGGTAGTGAGTGGTGGGATGAGGAAGCAAAGAAAGGTGTAGAAGAGAAAAAACAGGCATTCATAGATTGGCTACAATTTAGGATGAGGGAATCGTATGAGAGGTACTGTACAAAGTAAAGAGAAGGGAAGTTAAGCATAAGATAAAGGAAGCAAAGAGGAGAGCAGATGTGAAATGGGGTAAGAGTATGACAGAAAATTTTGAAAGAAATAAAAAGATGTTTTGGAAGGCAATTAAAAGAGAAAGAGGAGGCAAATTAAGTAGAGAAGAAAAGATAAAAGGTGCAGATGGAGAGATGATAATGGAAGAGAAGGCAGTGAGAGGAAGGTGGGCAGAATATTTTAGGGAGTTGCTAAATGTGAAGGAGGATAGGGAGGGAAAGGTAGTTGCAGTGGGAAGTGCTAAGAAAATGACTGTGATGAGTGAGGAAAATGGAGGAGAAATAGGGAAGGATGAAGTGAAAGCAGCTGTTAAGATGATGAGAGCAGGTAAGGCACCTGGTCTGGATGGATGCCATGCAGAATGCCAGAAGAAAGATGGTACAGTTATGGTGGACTGGCTGGTGAGGTTATTTAGTGTTTGTTTAAGAGAGGGTAGAGTGCCGGAGGACTGGAGGAGTGCCTGTATAGATCTGCTTTACAAGGGAAAGGGGGACGAAGTGTGAGTGTAGTAGTTTCAGAGGGATCAGCTTGTTAAGTGTAGTTGGGAAGACATATGGGAGGATCTTGATTGAGAGGATTAGGAGAGGAACAGAGGGAGTAATTGGTGAAGAACAGTGTGGATTTAGGACAGGTAGAGGTTGTGTAGATCAGATTTTTGTGGTAAGACAGATATGTGAGAAAGCTATAGGAAAAAATAAGGATATTTTTTGGGCTTTTATAGATGGAAAAGGCTTACAACAGGATAGACAGGAAGGCACTGTTGGAGGTATTGCAGATATATAGGATAGGAAGAAAGCTCTTAAGAGCAGTCAAGAGTTTTTACAAGAGTAGTAGAGCTTGTGTTAGGATTAGAAATGGAGAGAGTGAATGGTTTGAGGTAAAGGGGACTTCGTCAGGGATGTGTCATGTCACCCTGGCTGTTCAATCTTTACATGGATGGGGTGGTGCGAGAGGTGAATGCAAGGGTAGTGGGTCAGGGGTTGGAGACAATTAAGAAAATGGAGAAAAGTGGGAGGTGAGCCAGTTGTTGTTTGCTGACAACACTGTGCTTGTAGCAGGATCAGAGGAGGGATTGAGGAAGTTAGTGACAGAGTTTGAGAAGGTGTGTGAAAGAGGGAAGCTGAAGATAAATGTGGGTAAAAGTAAGGTGATGAGATGTACAAGGTGAGAGAGTGACAAGAAGCTGGAAGTGAGCATTAACCACTTCCATACGATGATGCCTACGTAGGCGGCATGAGGAGCAAGTGGGTACTCGATGATGTCGACGTCGGCATCTTGATTATATTTATTGTAGTCGTACCTATGTAATTTCTATTCTAAACTGGCTTCATCAATTTTCTATGGTTATGAAAATACATGGGTGAAAGAGAACGAACGACTGAGCACTGACTTTATTTTTCATAATGCGATTATTATGACGCAACATCACACGTCAGGCAGCTAATGCTGCCAGACGTGCGATGTTCCCCAGAGTGAAGAGGTTAAGGGTGAAAGACTGGAGCAATTGGTTAGTTTTAGATACTTGGTTGCGAATGTGGCAGGAAAGGGAGGAGTGGGGGTGGAGGTAGAATGTAGATTGAGAGAAATGAGTAAATGCCTTGGTAGATTGAAAAGTGTAATGAGAAATAGACATCTGGGAATGGATGCTAAGAGGAGGTTATATGAAGGAGTGATTGTGCTAATAGCATTGTACGGGGCAGAAACATGGAACATAAGAGAGGAAGAGAGAAGGAGTTTGTGAATGTGTTTGAGATTAAATGTCTGAGAAGTATGATAGGGGTTACTAGGCTGGATAGAGTGAGAAATGAGGAGGTGAGGAGGAGAACAGGGGTGGAAAGGGAGCTGGGAGATAGGGTTGATGAAAGAGTATTAGGATGCTTTGGACACATGGAAAGAATGAGTGAAGAAATATTAGTAAAAGAAGTGTGGAAGGCAGAGGTGGAAGGAGTGAATATGAGGGGGCATCCTAGGATGAGATGGATGGATTGGGTGAAAGGGGCATTACAAAAGAGAGAAATGTCTGTTGAGGAAGGATGGAAGAGGACAGAAGATAGGGGTGAATAGAGAGGGGTTGTGTATAGATGATGCTGTGATGCATGAGAGGGAGTGGGTGGGGGATGGGGGGTGAGGAAGTATGTATGAGAAAAAAAAATTGACGCAGCCTGAAGAGATTTCTCCCCATCTTCTCCATTTCTGCATGGGGGGATGGAGAGGGGGGGGTCGCCGAATTACTGAAGTGGCCTTGCTGTGGATGTGCTGTGTCTTGTAACACTGCTTTTGACCCAGGGCAGTGGACAGGATGCAGGGATGACTCGTCATCCAGGAGGTGCCATGATAAGGAGGAGGGTGGAGGGGAGTGGAATATATAGGAAATGAAATGGGTGGGAGTGGTTTCTATGCCTTTTTCTTTTTGGCTACCCCTCGTGTATGAGGAAAAAGCCTTTGGTATATGTATGTATGTATGGTGTAAAACATCATATCTAGTCTAGGGTATTGGCTGTATGTTATTGTGGGGTTAAAAGCTGCTCAATAGCATGCAGCTAATTCTTGAGGGTCTATATGGGGCACCAAAGTCAAACATCATTTTGTCTGTGATAGAGGAAGTATCTATTCACAGAGAAATTATGCTACTTTATTATACTGTGACTGTCCTTCTGTTATGCTGTCCCCCTACTCTTGATACTATCCTGTATCACTTCTCTGAATATTCATTTCCTTTTTTGTCAAATCCTGTGGTAGGGGAAAAAGAATATTTGAGTTGAAAAAGGTGACAAAAAATGAGATGGGGATAGGACTAGGCATCCTACTCTCTGTACCCCCACAGGGGACAATGGTAAAAAAAAGGAAAGGCATAAGAGGGTCTGGGAGGAGTTTTCTTTTAATGTGTGTGGGTGTGGTATAGATGAGAGTAAAAGGGAAGAGATAGGCAGTATTCTTAAGAGAAGAAAGATGAATGTGTTGGCATTGAAACTACATTGAAGGGGAGGCACATTTGAGTTTGGGAGTGTAGATTGGAGGGTGTCAGGAGTGAGGAGAGGATGAAGGAGAGAAGGGGTGGCTATACTAGTAAGTGAGGAGATAGGTAAATATGTGGTGAGTTGAAAGTTTCTTCAAGGTTAAGGTGGATGAAGGTGAAACTGGGAAGGGAGATGTGGGTTTGTGTAATTGCATTTGGGCCTGGTATGAGAAGAATGTAGAGGAAAGGGAGGCTTTTTGGATATATATGGGATAGGAGGAATGCATAGAGGGTTTAGGGAGAAATGTCAATGTAGTGGTATTGGGAGATTTCATTGCTGAGGTGGGAGATGAACCAATAGACAGAGTGATTGGGAAGTGTGGAGTTCCAGGAAAGAATCATAGTGGAAAGATGATGGTGGAGACATGTCCAGAGAGTTGATGATAACAGATACATTGTTTAGGAAGAAAGTCAAGCATAAGTACACATGGGAGAAGGTGGTAGATGGAAGGGTGGTAGATAGGGTTTTAATGGTCTATATAGAGGTAACTAGAGAAAAATAGGAAGAGTTTTGGATGTACATGCTCTAGGGGGAGACAGGAAAGCACTGTGGGAGATATTGCAAATATATGGGATAGGAGGAATGCTGTTAAGAGCACTCAAGATTTTTTATGAGAGTATTAGAAGCTGTGTTAGAATATGAAATGGAGAGAGTGAGTGGTTTGAGGTAAAGGTGGGACTTTGCCAGGGATGTGTTATGTCACCTAGGCTGTTCAATTTATACATGGATGGGGTCGTGTGAGAGGTAAATACAAGGGTAATGTGCTGGGGATTGGAGAGGGTTAAAGGAAATGGAGATAAATGGATGATAAATCAGTTGTTGTTTGCTGATGACACTGTACTTGTAGCAGGATCAGAGGAGGGATTAAGGAACTTAGTGACAGATTTTAGAAAGGTGTGTGAAAGAAGGAAGCTGAAGATAAATATGGGTGAAAGTAAGGTGATGAGATGTACAAGGGTAAAGGATGGCAGCAATTTGGGAGTATTAAGGGAAAGATACTGGAGGAAGTGGATCACTTTAGATACTTAGGGGCGAATGTGGCGAATAAGGGAGGATTGGAGGTGGAGGTAGAATGTAGATTGAGAGAAGCAAGTAAATGCCTTTGTGGATAAAAAAGTGTGATAAGAAATAGACATTTGGGAATGGATACTAAAAGGAGATTGTATTTACCCAATTGTTCCTACTTTTATCTTACGGGAAAGGGAGCTATGCTTGTGGTGTCCTGTCTGTATCTCACAGTGTCTAGTTTGCTCTCTAATTTGCATATAGCTTTTGCACACACTATTATTTTATCCAGTTTGTTCCAGATGTCCACCTCTCTGTGTGGAAAACATTTATTTTTTCAGGTCTCTTATATAACTACCCTTATTGAGTTTCTTATCATGTATTTCTCTTATCCCAATTTAATAAGTCCTCTCTATCAAGGACTTCTGTGCCTTGCATGATTTTGTAAATGGTTAGCAGGTCACCTCTTTCTCTTCTTTGTTCCAAAGTCGATAATTTCAATATAGCCAGTCTCTCCTCATATGACAGGTTTGAAAGTGTTAGGGTCATTTTTGTGGCTACTCTCTGGATTCATTCAATTTTCTTTATATTCTTTTTGGTACTGGGTGACAAGTGTTGCATACTCCAGTCTAGGCCTCATTAGTGTGACTATCTTTTTAACCATTTCTTTGTCTAATTAGGTAAAAGCCACCTTTATTGATCTTAGCAAGTTGTAAGATTGTGCTGACAGCACTGTATGGGGCAGAAACATGGAACATAAGAAAGGAAGAGTTTAAATGTGTTTGAGATGAAATGCCTGAGAAGTATGGTAGGGGTTACTAGGCTGGATAGAGTGACAAACAAGGAGTTGAGGAGGAGAGTGGGAGTGGAAAAAGAGTTGGGAGATAGGGTTGATAAAAGAGTATTGGGACGGTTTGTACACATGGAAAGAATGAGTGAAGAAAGATTAGTAAAAGAGGTGTGGAAGGCAGAGGTGGATGGAATGAACATGAGGAGGCGACCAAGGATGAGATGGATAGATGGGGGCAAAAGAGGCGTTGGGAAAGAGGGGAATGTCTGTTGAGGAAGGAAGGGAGAAGGTAGCAAATAGGGGTGAGTGGAGATTGGTTGTGTATGGATGATGCTGTGATGCATGAAAGGGAGTGGGAGGGGGGCATTGGGGAGTATGTGTGAATGATATTTTGATACAGCCCCAAGGGATTTCTCCTCATCTTCTCTTTTTCTGCATGAAGGGACGGAGAGGAATGTTTGCTGATTAAATGAAATGGCCTTGCTGTGGATATGCTGTGTCTTTCTGCATTGCTTCTGACCCAGGGCAGTGGGTGAGATACAGGGATGACCCATCATCTTGGAGGAGTCAAGAGGGAGGGAAGGGTGGTGAATGGGAGTGGAGTATATGATGATGAAATGGATGGGAGTTGGTTTATGTTTTTGCCTTTGGGTTCTTTCTTTGTAAAGGGAAAAAAGTTCTTGGTATATGTATGTAGGAGCATGGGTAGTTTATATGTGAATGAAACAAGATATTATACATGCTAATACATACTGGTAGACATGCAGTGACGCCATATGTAGGGATATTCAGAAATAAATATACATGGTATGATAGACAATACCTAGACCCTCTTATGCCTTTACTTTTTTTAGGAATGTCCCCTGTGGGGCTACAGGGAGAAGGATGCCTAATCCCAGTCCCCTTCCTGTTTTCCTCACCTCTTACGATTCAAGTGGGAATACTTGGTGGCAGCAATCTGTCCCCCACCACAGGACAGGCAAAAAAAGGAAATAAATATTCAGAGAAGTGGTACAGAACAGTAACAAGGGGTTGGGGGACAGCATAACGGAGGGACAGTCACAGTATAATAAAAGTGTCATCATTTCTCTGTGAACAGAGTCCTCCTCTATCACAGACAAAATGATGTGTGGCTCTGGTCCGTAGGGGCACCCCATATAGACCCTAAAGTATCAACTGCATGCTACTTTGCCACAATAACATGCAGCCAATACTCCAGATGAGGTAAGTCTGTTGAGGAAGGATGGGAGGGGACAGAAGACAGGGGTGAATGGAGAATGGTTGTGTATGGATGATATGACCCATGAGATGGAATGGGTGGGGGCGTTGGGAGAGGGAGTATGTGTGAGAAAAATTTGACACAGCCCAAAGGGATTTCTCCCCATCTTCTCCTTTTCTGTATGAGGGGACGGAGATGGGGATCTCCAATTCGATGAAGCAGCCTTGCTGTGGATGTGCTGTGTCTTATGACATTGCTTCTGACCCAGGGCAGTGGACAAGATGCAGGGATGACCCGTCATCCAGGAGGTGCCAAAATAAGATGGAGGGGAGGGGGTGGAGTGTGATAGGTATGGAATGGGGAGTGGTTTTTATCAGTGGTGGGCAGCGATAAAGCGATAACGATAAAGCGATAATTTTTTCCGCTAAGTCCTATAACGATAAAGCGATAAATTTCCAAAATACCTTAAAGCGATAAGCAATAAATCCTGCGATAAATCCAAAAATACTCTATTTTTGCTACTTATGCATTTAAAAACCTCTTTTTTACACTTAAAACACCATATATTACTTAATAAAAGACTAAAGGACCCGAAATCTGTTTGCCACGTAGCAATGAGCCTGTAACCTCCCGCCGTAACGGTTTTTCGTCTTCTACTTTATCGCTGGATTTATCGCGGGAAATTTGAAAGCGATAAATATAAGCGATAAATTTTTCCGGTCTTGCGATAAATTATCGCTTTACTTATCGCAACGCCCACGACTGGTTTTTATGTCTTTGTATTTTGGCTACCTCCCTTGTAAGGGGAAAAAACCCTTTGGTATATGTATGATAGACAATATAATGTGATATGCACTGAGTTCCTATTTGTCTGCCTGTCTGAATGTCTGTTTGACTTATCACATATCCACACTACTCAGACATCTATAGCAAATTTGTCACCACCACCACCACTCAACATCCCCATACAAAAACACTTCCATTCAGATGACAAAACAAACATTGCAAGACTGACCACCAAACTCCCTACTCCACTACCCCCCACCACCACCACCACCCCAATATTTCCTGCTGCCAAAGTCAAACCCTCTGTAATCCTTGTCCACATTCAGTAGATCTCTGAAATACTTCATCTATCTTGCCCTTTCTACTTTCACTTCCATCATTAATATCTGTCAGCAGTAATTTGCACAGACATTGCAAGGGGCAGGTGCTTTGGGCAGGAAATTGGGCACTTCACTCTTGCATTATTCATATTTGGCAACTATCCATTAGGGTGCAACACCATTTTCCACATTATAATTTATGAATGGTAAGAAAATGGAAAAAGCCTGTGAGAAATAATTTTTCATTTATTTTTATATATTTTTGTGAAAGGCACTTTTGGGGCACAGGGCAAAGGGACAGGTGCTCAGGCACCCCCAGCACCCCCCCCTCTGCACAGGCCTGTCTGACAGTCTGTACATACATATACATACATACATATACCAAGGCTTTTTCCCCCTTACTAGGGAGGTAGCCAAAAAGGAAAAGGCATAAAATCATTCCCACCCATTCCATCCCTGAAAACACTCCACACCCCTCCACCCTCCCTCCCATATTAGCACCTCCTAGATGACGGGTCATCCCTGCACCCTGTCCACTGCCCTGGGTCAGAAGCAGTGTCGCAAGACACAGCACATCCACAGCAAGGCCACTTCATTAAATCGGCGACCCCCCCTCTCCGTCCCCCCCATATAAAGGAGAGGACGGGGAGAAATCACTTCGGGCTGCATCAAAATTTTGCTCACACACACTACCTCACCCCCCATCCATTCCACCTCATGCATTACAACATCTTCCATATACAACCATTCTCCATTCACCCCTGTCTTCTGTCCTCTCCCATCCTTCCTCAACAGACATTCCCTCTTCCCCAAAGCCCCCTTCACCCCATCCATCCATCTCATCCTAGGACGTCCCCTCATGGTCACTCCCTCCACGTCTGCCTTCCATACCTCCTTTACTAGTCTTTCTTCACTCATTCTTTCCATGTGTCCAAACCATCCTAATACTCTTTCATCAACCCTATCTCCCAACTCCCTTTCCACCCCCGTTCTCCTCCTCACCTCCTCATTTCTCACTCTATCTAGCCTAGTAACCCCCATCATACTTCTCAGACACTTCATGTCAAACACATTCAAGCTCCTTCTCTCTTCCTCTCTTATGTTCCATGTTTCTGCTCCATACAGTGCTGTTGGCACAATCACTCCTTCATACAGTCTCCTCTTAGCATCCATTCCTAAATTTATATTCCTCATTACACTTTTTAATCCACCAAGGCATTTACTCACTTCTCTCAATCTACATTCTACCTCCACCTTTACTCCACCTTTTCCTGCCACATTTGCACCCAAGTATCTAAAACTATCCACTTCCTCCAGTTGCTCTCCCTTAATGCTCACTTCCAGATTACTGCCACTTTCACCCCTTGTACATCTCATCACCTTTTACCCACATTTATCTTCAGCTTTCTTCTATCACACACTCTCCCAAACTCTGTCACCAGCTTCCTCAATCCCTCCTCTGATCCTGCCATAAGCGCAGTGTCGTCCGCAAACAACAGCTGGCTCACCTCCCACTTTTCTCCATTTTCTTTAACCATCTCCAATCCCTGACCCACTACCCTTGCATTTACCTCTCCCACTACCCCATCCATGTATAAGTTGAACAGCCAGGGTGACATAACGCATCCTTGACGAAGTCCCACCTTTACCTCAAACCACTCACTCTCTCCATTTCTAATCCTGACACAAGCTCTACTACTCTCATAAAAACTGTTGACAGCTCCCAGAAGCTTTCCTCCTATCCCGTATATCCGCATAACCTCCCACAGTGCCTTTCTGTCTACCCTATCGTAAGCCTTTTCCAGATCCATAAAGGCCCAAAAAACATCCTTCCCCTTTCCTATAGCTTTCTCACATATCTGTCTTACCACAAAAATCTGATCTACACAACCTCTACCTGTCCTAAATCCACACTGTTCCTCACCAATTACTCCCTCTGTTCCTTTCCTAATCCTCTCAATCAAGATCCTCCCATAAGCCTTCCCAACTACACTTAACTAGCTAATCCCTCTGAAACTACTACATTCACACTTGTCCCCCTTTCCCTTGTAAAGTGGAACTATACAAGCACTCCTCCAGTCCTCCGGCACTCTACCTTCTCTCCAGCAAACATTAAATAACCTCACCAACCCATCCACCATCACTGTACCTCCTTTTTTAAGACATTCTGCATGGCATCCATCCAGACCAGGTGCCTTACCTGCTTTCATCATCTTAACTGCCACCTTCACTTCATCCTTCCTTATTTCTCCTCCATTTTCCTCACTCATCACAGTCATTTTCTTAGCATTTCCCACTGCAGCTATCTTTCCCTCCCTATCCTCCTTCACATTTAACAACTCCCTAAAATATTCTGCCCATCTTCCCCTCACTGCCTTCTCCTCCATTATCATCTCTCCATCTGCACCTTTTACCTTTTCTTCTCTACTTGATTCGCCTCCTCTTCCTCTCTTAATTTCTTACTTTCCAAAACATCTTTTTATTACTTTCAAAATTTTCTGTCATACTCTTACCCCATTTTACATCTGCTCTCCTCTTTGCCTCCTTTACCTTTTGCTTTACTTCTCATTTCTTTTCTTTGTACGTCTCATATGACTCCCTTGTCCTATTTTGTAACCAATCTGTGTAAGCTCGCTTCTTCTCTTCTACAACCTTCTTCATTTCCTCATCCCACCATTCGCTACCCTTCTTTCTCTTTCCTCCTGTCCTTCTTGTTCCACACACCATCTTTGCACACTTTGTGACTCCCTCCTTGAACCATCCCCATTTCTCCTTCACACCTACCTCTACTCTATCCTTCACTCCCTCCCACTCCTCCTTCAGCTTCTTCTTGTACTCCTTCTCCTTTTCCTCTTCATTTAAAGAGTTCACTCTAAGCACCTCCCTACCTTTTGTCCCCTTCCTCTTTCTCCATCTGTCCTCCACTCTCAACTTACCTTCCACCAGAAAATGATCTGATATTCCCCCACCCTCTCCCCTTAGCACATGTACATCCTTAACTCTTCCTATCATAATCCTATTTACCACTACATAGTCCATTAAAGCTCTATCTACCACCCTTCCCTCCACCACCCTCTCCCATGTGTACTTATGCTTGACTTTCTTCCAAAACACTATTTGTTATCATCAACTCTCTTTCTAGACACATTTCCACCATCAACTCTCCACTACGATTTTTTCCTGGAACTCCACATTTCCCAACCACTCCATCAATTGGATCCTTTCCCACCCTAGCATTAAGGTCTCCCAGTACTATTACATTTACACTTCTCCCTAAACCCTCTCTGCACTCATTTAAATCTATCCAAAAGGCCTCCCTTTCTTCTACACTCTTCTCACTGCCAGGCCCATATGCACTTACAAAAACCCACATCTCCTTTCCCAGTTTCACCTTCATCCACATTATCCTTGAGGAAACCTCCTTCCACTCCACTACACGTTTACCTATCTCTTCACTTACTAGTATAGCCACCCCTTCCCTCCCTAGCCCTCTCTTCACTCCTGATAACCTCCCACTTACACTCCCAAACTTACAAATGCCCTTCCCTTTTAGCTTAGTTTCACTCAAAGCCAACACATCCATCTTTCTTCTCACAAACATACTACCTATCTCTTCCCTTTTACTCTCATCTGTACCACACCCATGCACATTAAAAGACCCAAACCTTAGGGTTTTGGTTCGAGAACTTCCAGACCATCTTATGCCTTTGCTTTTACTTTTAGGAATGTGCCCTGTGGGGCTACAAGGAGAAGGATGCCTAGTCCCAATCCCCGTCCCTTTCTTCTCGCCTCTTACAATCCAAGTGGGAATAATTGGTGGCAGTATTCTTTTCCCCCACCACAGGGAATTCCCCCACCACATATACCAAAGGCTTTTTCCCCCTTACAAGGGAGGTAGCCCAAAAGAAAAAGGCATAAAAACCATTCCCACCCATTCCATCCCTAATACACTCCACTCCCCTCCACCCTCCCTCTTATCTTGGCACCTCCCAGATGACGGGTCATCCCTGCACCTTGTCCACTGCCCTGGGTCAGAGGCAGTGTCACAAGACACAGCACATCCACAGCAAGGCCGCTTCATTAAATCGGTGACCCCCCCCTCTCTGTCCCCTCATGCAGAAAAGGAGAAGATGGGGAGAAATCCCTTTGTGCTGCATCAAATTTTTCTCACACATACTACCTCACCCCCCATCCATTTCATCTCATGCATCACATCATCCATATACAACCATTCTCCATTTACCCCTGTCTTCTGTCCTCTTCCATCCTTCCTGTCAGTCTGTACTCTTTACTTTTTCCTCTCTACCTGTCTCACCTTACCTTTCTTTCTTTTAACTTTTTGTCACATCTTTTTATTCTTCTCAAAATTCTCCATCAAACATTTGCACCCTTTTTATATCTGTTCTCCTCTTCTCCTTTTTCAGTTTGTGCCTTGCTTTTTCTCTCTCCTTTCTGTACCTCTCATATGCTTCTCTAGTTCTACTTTGGAACCAATCTTTATAAGCTTGCGTCTTTTCCTCCACCACTTCCTTTACCTTTCCTTCCTCTTTCCTACCATCTCCTACATTCCACATACCATATTTGTGCACTTTATCACTTCTTCCTGTTTCTCTTTTATCCTTCACCACCCATACTTCTCTAAGCTTCTGGTATTCTTTCTCTTTTTCTTTTTCATTTAATTTATTCACCCTCAGTACTGCTTTGCTTGCCTCCCATTTCCTCCTCCTCAACTTCACTTCCGCTCATTATTTCCCATCTAATAAATAATGATCTGACAATCCCCTGCTCTCACATCTGAACACATCTATATCCAGAACTACCAGTTCCCTTGCATAACAGTACATAGTCCATTAATGCCCTTTTGACTACCCTCCTATCCACCACCCTTTCCCAATATGCTTATGCTTGTGTCTCTTGTTATTATTATTATTGTCCTAAATTTTTACAATTTATAAATGAACCTTTTCATACTATTCTCTGTTTATGTTTCAGATGACAGTTCAGAAAGGAACTGTTAAAGTGAATGGTCGTCTAGCTGTTGTTACTCAACAGGCATGGATTTATAATGAAACATTTAGAGAAAATATTTTGATGGGTCACAAATTTGAAAAAGATAAATATGAAATGGTTATCAATGTTTGTTCTTTGAAATCTGATCTTCAGCTCCTGGCAAATGGAGACATGACAGAAATTGGAGAAAGGGGCATTAATTTGAGGTACAGTGTAATATTTTTAGTATTATTCGTTTCATGTGGCTGAATGGGTTTTATTTATGATATGGATGTGTGCTTTTACACTGCCATCTCACTTATAAGGAAAAAAGGGTTTTTGTTTTTATTCCTGTGAAGTATCAGTCTTATACTGATATTTAATATGATTTACCAATTATTCAGAATAAATCATAATTTTATATGGTTACTGTAAATATTTTTTTCTTTCATGAACAGTGGTGGACAGAAGCAGCGCTTAAACCTTGCACGAGCCCTCTATAGCGACCGTGATATTTTTCTGCTTGATGACCCTTTGAGTGCTGTAGACACTAAAGTTGCAAAACACATATTTAATCACTGTATCAAGACAGCTCTCAAAGATCGTACCGTCTTACTTATTACACATGCACCTCATGTTAGTGAATAATGTATGGTATGCTTTTAATAGTGGCATTAGTCATAGTAAGATTTGAAACAGTTAATATGTGTGTTGCTTAGTCACATTGAATTTTTCACTTTGAGATATATACTGAAATTGATTATTGCATTGTATCATAAGGTAGCAAATATATATATATATATATATATATATATATATATATTTATATTTATGTATATATATTAAGATCTAGTCATATGATGTTTATATTTTTGCTATGTTACATGTTTTCATTTGTATTACCATTTTTCTTTTGCAACAATTAGGTCTTATATATATAAACTTTGTGAGGAAATATTTTGATGATATTGATATAGTGATGGATTTACGAAAGGCATTTAGTAATTTTGGATAAAAAAAATTCAGTTTCTTGAAAAATGTGAAGAGGTTGTGCTGATGCAGAATGGCCGCATTGTTGAGAAAGGGACACATGCTCAGTTGATTGCTATGGAAGGAGATTATTATGATATGGTTGGACCTGGCCGAAGCTCAATTACTGCTGAAGAACCAGTAGACTCACCACCTCCAGAGACTAAGGAAGAAAACAAACAGGAGGGTAAGTGTCTAGTGCTTACATGTTTCTTCAAACAGACCTAAAAAAAAAAAAAATGGTGCCCAATCTTCTGTACATATTTTTATATGTATGTATGTATGTATGTATATATATATATACATACATACATATACCAAAGGCTCATTTCCCCCTAACACATGGGGTAGCCAAAAAGAAAAAGGCATAGAAACCACTCCCACCCAGCAAGGGGAATATGTGGTGTGACAAGTTGAAGTATTAGGTGTTCAATGACTTTAGAGGGGGTGCAGAGAAGTGTAATTGGGCGGTGCGATGTTGGGATTGTTGGGTCTTTGTTCGGTTTTGGAATGGTGATTATTTTACCATGCTTCCAGATGTCTGGTATAGTGTTGTGTGAATAGCTGTAGTTTTCAATGTTTGTGAGTGTGTGTATACCTTGAGGTCCAATGTGTTTTAGGTGGATGTTACTTATGTTATCAGGGCCACAGGCAGATGAGTGCTTGAGATTATGTATTATGTGTTTTGTCTGACTGTCTATGAAGGGTGTATAGTCTGAGTCTGTGGGAAAGTCTTTCTTACGTCGAATAGTGCGTTGGTCGTCAGGGTGAGAAGTGAGTTGGCTTGTCTGTGCAAAATGATTTATGAGTGTGTTTGCTTGTTGTCTGTTTGAGGGTAGATTGTCTGTTGTTGTGATTATTGCTGCGTGAGAGCGTGTTGTGTTACTGTTGGATAGTGTAATGCTGTTGAGTGTTTTGTACAATTTGCTGGTGTTTGTTTTGTGATCAAGTGTATTGATAAAGTTTTGCCAATTTTGTTTTTTGTTCGTGTATTTTATTGTCAATCACAGTGTTTAGTGTTTGTATTTGGTCTGCTATGTTTTGAGGGATAGGTGTGGGGCTATTGTGTTTAAGTGTGTCTCATTGTCTGATGAGGCCTTGGATTTCTGGTGTGAAGTTGGGGTTGTGTGATTTTCTGTTGGCACTCACAACACGGTTTTAGGCCACTACACTCCACAAACACTCTTCTGATAAACCTCACACAAAGAATTTAGATGGCATCAATTCAGATAGGCCCCACCACAGAACACTTCTTATAACATTAGACATTAGTAAAGCTTTTGGTGCTATCCCCCGCCACAGCCTAACAAATAAAATAAATAACACAGACATGCACAATAACACCAAAAGATGGCTGGCCAATTATCTGGCAGGTAGGAATGCTTACGTGTCATATAATGGCCAATCATCGCACATCAGAAATATTAAGAATGGAGTACCACAGGGCTCTGTTCTATCCCCCACACTCTTTAATCTATACATGCATGACATACCCACACCAGACACCTCAGAAATACAAATCTCTTCCTACGCAGACGACATAACAATCACATGCACACATCGTAACACAGACAAAGCTGCAGAAATAATCCAGCCATACCTTGAAACACTCAACACATGGTTCATCACAAACAGACTCAAAATAGCTCCAACCAAATCTACAGCAACACTTCTCACCAACTGGACAAAAGAACACAAATACATACCTCATCTCTACATCAACAACACTCTAATACCACACACAAACACACCGAAAATTCTTGGTGTAACATACGATACATCCATGTCTTTCAAATAACACATCACAAACATAAAAAACAAATGCACACCTAGACTTAATGCACTTAAGTCAATCACTGGAACAACATTTGGACAAAAAGAAACTAATGCAACAATATACAAACAATGCATACGCTCAGTGATGAATTATGTGAGTCCTGCATGGGCTCCTAATCTCAGTGAGACACACCACAACACCCTTCAAATCATACAAAACAAAGCCCTAAAAACAATTACAGGCTGCACAAATACAACACCTACAGACCATTTACACCATGAAACAAAAGTCCTCAAAGTCAAGGACCACCTTGACATGAGAGGCACACAAACACTTGCTGCAGCCACCACAACCACATCACACCCGCTACACTACATAACAGAACACCCACACACACCAAGAAACATTAAAACAACACCCAAAGACCTGTATCACAAACAGATACTCTCTTCCTCCACAACCACCAAACACCACTTCACTCCTTCATATAACCTCCTCTTAGCATCCATTCCCAAATGGCTACTTCTCATTACACATTTTAATCCACCAAGTCATTTACTCGTTTCTTTCAATCTACATTCTACCTCCACCCCCACTCCTCCCTTTCCTGCCACATTCGCACCCAAGTATCTAAAACTATCCACTTCCTCCAGTCGCTCTCCCTTCACCACTTCACTCTGGGCCAAAATCTCGCGGGCAGCATTAACTGCAAGACGTACGATGTTGCGTCATAATACTCACATAAAAAATAAAGTCACCGCTGTATTGATCGTTCTCTCTTTCACCTGTGAATTTTGATAACCATAGAAAATATGATGAAGCCAGTTTACAGAGTATGGGGGTCACGCAGGTACAACTACAATAAATATAATCAAGACGCCGATATGGCAGCCTCGCCTACCCACTTGCTCCTCATGACGCCTATGTAGGCGTTACTGTATGGAAGGGGTTAACGCTCACTTCCAGCCAGCTGTCACTCTCTCCTCTTGTACATCTCATCACCTTACTTTTGCCCACATCTATCATCAGCTTCCTTCTTTCACACACCTTCTCAAACTCTGTCACTAACTTCCTCAATCCCTCCTCTGATCTTGCTACAGGTGCAGTGTTTTCAGCAAACAACAACTGGCTTATTTCCCTCTTTTCTCCATTTTCTTTAACCATCTCCAACCCCTGACCCACTACCTTTGCATTCACCTCTCGCACCACCCCATCCATGTATAAGTTGAACAGCCAGGGCGACATAACATATCCCTGACGAAGTCCCACCTTTACCTCGAACCATTCACTCTCTCCATTTCTGATCTTAGCACAAGCCCTACTACTCTCATAAAAACTCTTGACTGCTCTTAACAGCTTTCCTCCTATCTCATATATCTGTAGTACCTCCCACAGTGCCCTCTGGTCTACCCTGTCATAAGCCTTTTCCAAATCCATAAAAGCCCAAAAGACATCCTTACCTTTTCCTATAGCTTTCTCACATATCTGTCTTACCACAAAAATCTGATCTACACAACCCCTACCTGTCCTAAACCCACACTGTTCCTCACCAATTACTCCATCTGTTCCTCTCCTAATCCTCTCAATGAAGACCCTCCCCTAAGCCTTCCCAGCTACACTTAACAAGCTGATCCCTCTGAAACTACTACACTCACACTTGTCCCCCTTTCCTTTGTAAAGCGGAATGATACAGGCACTCCTTCAGTAATCTGGCATTCTACCTTCTCTTAAACAAACATTAAATAACCTCACCAGCCAGTCCACCTTCACTGTACCTCCTTTCTTCAGACATTCTGCATGACATCCATCCAACCCAGGTGCCTTACCTGCTCTCATTATCTTAACAGCTGCTTTCACATTATCCCTCCCTATTTCTCCTCCATTTTCCTCACTCATCACTGTCATTTTCTTAGCGCTTCCCACTTTTCACCACCCCTAGTCACCACTGTTACTTAACTTTGACTTGTAATATCACTCGTCTCGAGGCCCCTTGCCTCTCGTTACGTGAGTTTCACTAATATTCAAGTTCCTCTTAAGTAGTAGGCCCAATGCCTTCTTTTTCCTGTAGTCTCACTATTTTCTAGGCCCCATGCCTATTCCTCTCGTCCTTTGGGTTAATAAAAGGGTGGTGAATTTTCTTTCTTCTTTCACTGTAATTTCACCTTAGCTTACACTCGGGATCTCTTTTCTCTCGTCTCTACATCGTCTCCCGATCCTCTCTCTACACCCTCTCTATATCTTCTCTCTATATCTTCTCTATCTCTTCTCTGTAGAACGTCTGACGAGATCCCGTATCTTACGCTAAGCTACCTTCGTCTGACGTCACTAATTTTTCTAAACCAATCCCCGGTGACTTCTCAAATAAATGTCACTCCTTATGGGCGTGACTTTGAATTCATGCACCAATAGTTTTTTTTCTCCTTCTGCACCTTGCACCAATCCGGAAAGCCATTTCAATGCCACTAGCAAAAATTGTTTACCTCAGCATTAGTCAAACGAAGGTAACCCGCGCTTACAATGTTGTGATTACATAAGCGATTATAAAAACAGTCACCACCGTCGGTGTGTTTACATAGACAAAACGTCGCCCTCACCTAGACATAACATTGCCCTCTTCGGAGGCGTCGAGTCTGAGTTATTCTACTGCCCTAGCTCATTTCCATTCGTACACTACCTGCCTCTTACAGGGCTCGGCAGCTACCCTTGGTCGTCCCGACCAATTTCTTATTTCCCTCTTACAGGGCTTGCTAATATATTTCTAGAATAAGCTAATCTACCCTTGCGTTATTGTTAATCTATCTTCCAAAATACATCATTCATGCTATAAATTGGGAATAATACATAAACATAATACCTATAAATGTGAATAACATGCATCTCAATATATATATAAGGTATTGAATTAAGCGGTTACATGGTTGATTTGCTTTGACAGAGCCAATCTCCGGAATACAACAAAGGCAATCAGTGCTGCCACTAACACTGAAAATAAGGGTATGATAAGGATTGGTAACATATGTAAATCATTTGAGGGAGATCTTGACAATGGTCTTCTCTTAATTTTCAAGGGAGGGGAGTTTTCAGGCAATGTGAAGTTGAAGGTTGAAATGTAGGTGTCCTCGGTTAAATTGCATTGTATTAAGGGTATTAGAAATGGTGGAAATAGTGTCTGCATGCAATTCGCAGTTATCTTGAATAGAGACAAGACCTTCACCAAATCCAATTTAGGACTCAACCCGGGACAATTTATTGATACCTTTGTCTTGTTAGGAAAAAAACAGGTAATGAGATCCTTGTATGTTACAATGAGGGATCTGGTCTACCAAAATTCGTTGGTAATGACAATTGTTCATAACAGACATATTCCTAACCAGAGAGTTCATGCGAAGCCTCTCGGAACACAAAAGAGATCATGCTTTCTCTTAGATTATCTACAGAAAAGATATAATTGATTAGAAAATTCACTATGAGCACTAACTTTCCATTTTGAATGGTTTATCATCTTTTCAAAGTTAATAGCAATTAATTTACAAAACACACTAATCTAAAGTTTGAGTGTCTCTTCTTGTTCAATATTCATTTTTTCCAACACACTTCATTTTCAAAGACAGTCTCATTACTTTAAAATGGTCACAATACTCATGTGTGTACTCAGATGAGAGGTCCTTAAGTCCTTAAGGTTCCATGTCTGACCACAGCAGATCCTAGGTTTTAGGTTTCCATGTATCTGCTTGACACCAAGTTCCAGTTGTTTAGATCTCCCATCCCAAATACATACCAATGGTTAATACTATCTGTAAAATACATCAAGATTAATGTTTAACTCTTGAAAAATATCATTATAATATTCTCCATATTCTCCAGGGTTATCAATATTTATGCACAAAGTATTACTATAATCATCTTCATAGATCTGCAAGCTAATTTTCCTTATGTCATCTAAATGTCCTACCAATTCTTCTCTTGATTCTAAATGTTTAAGTTTAAACTTGTTTCCACCTGCAGAATCAATTACCCTATATGGACCAGTGTACCTTAGTGAAAGTTTATTATTGGGTGAGGTTGCTTTGACCATTACTAATTCCCCAATTTTCAATTTTAGTTTACGAGCTATTTTGTGTTGTTGTTCCCTCATCTCTTGTGAATACACCTGCATATGTTTCCTAACTCTTTGGTGAATACTTTGAAGAGTATTTATCCTATTGGATATATAATCATCCATATTATATATGGGTTTTTGCTCTGCTGTCAACATTTCATATGGCAGAGTTTTGTCCTCCCCAAAAATTATAAAATGAGGTGTATCCCCAGTTGCTACATTAATTTGATTGTTCAGGGTACACTTAACACAAGGAATCCAAGTATCCCAAGTTACACTATGAGGACTTATTAGGGTTCTAAGACATATAATTATCTTTTTGTTTAACCTTTCTACTACTCCATTACTTTGGGGATGGTTAACGAGTATATTGACTTTCTTGATGTGGAACACATTACATAGATTTTCCAAGATTTTGTTATTAAATTCAGTCCCATTATCTGAAACTAGGATGTTAGGTGTAGTAAAATTACAGATTATCTGATCATAGATTACGGAAGCAATAGTTTCAGCTTTCTTATTGATTATGGGTTGTAATATACAAATACCTTGAAAAATAATCAATAGCAACAAATAGGTATTTAAAGCCGTTCTCGGTTAGTGGTAATTCCAAAGTATCCATGTGAACTCTTTCCCAAGGTTTCTGTGGAATGGGATAGGTGAGTATAGGAGCAGGTTTTGGGTGTATTTCCCTTCACCTTTACACATTTTACACATTTTTCTATATAATCATATATAGTTTTCTTCATACCTAACCAAAAGTACTTAAGTTGTGCCTGTCTATAAGTTTTATCCTTTCCAGGATGTGAACTACAATCACTATCATGAAGTAACTTCAATATCTCATTTACCAGAGTTTGTGGTATAACCAACTGATTTACTTGACCTCTAGAAATATCTTTCCCATTTACAAATGTTTTCCTATACAAAATTCCATTAATCAAATGAAATTCCTCTATCTTATACCCCTTTGGTAGCTTTGGAGGATCTCCTCTTGGGTTCATCAAATGCTTGATTATTGAATCACATGTCTCATCATCTCCCTGTTCTCTTATTAGCATTTCTTCATCTAAAGTTACTAATTCTTCTATACTACAAACAAAATTAATCAACCCTGTCCCAGTCATTGGTTGACTAATGTTTCTAGAAAGTGGATCTGCTACATTCCTTCTACCCGGAATATAATTAAATTGAACATCATAGCACTGGAAGTATCGCAAACCATCTAGCAAGTCTGCCTCTAAGATTCTTATGCTTAAATAAGTTCTGAATAGCTGTGTGATCATTCCAAACTCTGATGGATACCCTAGTATCATATCCCTAAAAAACTTTCTAAAGAATAAAATTACTGCTAAAGTTTCTCTTTCAGTTATAGAATAGTTCCTCTCTGCACTATTACAAAGTCTGGATGTGTAAGCTATGGGTTTTAAAGTTCCATTTCTCTCTTGCATTAGTATGCCTCCTAACCCTATGTCAGACGCATCAGTACAAAGAATAAATTCTTTTTCATAGTCGGGGAAAATTAAAATAGGTGAACTTGTGAGTTTATCTTTCAACTTGTCAAAAGCTTGCTGTTGCGCAGGTCCCCATATGAACTTTGAGTCCTTTCTCAACAAAGAACTTAGTGGATTAGCAATGTCAGCATAACTTTGAATGAATTTTCTATAATATCCTGTTAATCCCAAAAAGCTCCTAACCTTTCCTACATTGATCGGAACTGGAAAATTCTTGACAGCGTCCACCTTTGAATTTACTGTACTCAGTCCGTGTCTGTCTATCTTATGTCCTAAGTAAATGACACTGTCTTGCAAGAACTTACATTTTTCAAGTTTTCCTTTTAACCCAGCTTCTCCTAGTCTTGAGAATATCAAATCTAATTTCTTAAAGTGCTCCACTGCAGTCTGAGAAACTATTAAAATGTCATCTAGAAATACACTGGCAGTGTTTCCCTAACAATCCATCTAGAATAGTATTCATTAATCTCATGTAAGTTAATGGACTATTACATAACCCAAATGGCATTCTCTTGAACTCATAATGTCCTGTTGTAGTAGAAAATGCTGTGAACTCTCTTGAATCTTCATGCAATTCTATTTGCCAAAAAGCTGATTTGATATCTATAGTACTAAAATATCTATTCTCAGTTCCCAAACTTCTCAAAATGTCACCGATAATGGGTAATGGTAACCTGTCACGAATGGTGTGCTTATTCAGTTCCCTGTAATCAATAACTGGTCGCATAGTCCCATCAGACTTTGGTACTAAGATCAACGGAAAATTCCACTCACTCTTACTATGTTCAATAATATCCTGTGATAACATTTCAGTGATGAGTTTATCTACTACAGCTAATCTAGAGTGAGGAACTCTGTAGGCTGGTATGTAGATAGGTTGTGTTCCTGGTTTTAACTTAATGTGATGTTTTAAAACAGTTGTTTTGCCTAAGGCGTCCCCCGGCAAAGCAATTGCTTTTTATGGTTAAAAAAGCAAGGCAAATAAAGCTTCATCCAACTCAGGGCAATTAGTTGATTGTAATAATTCTTTATATCTATTTCTTAAGTCTATGCCTTCTTGTACTGAGCAAATTGATGAAGTTGGTAATTCTATCTCCTCACTATTCTCATTTAAAATCTTAATAGGTTTAGTACACACCTGAATACATCCTATTTGTGTACCTTTCTTTAAAACTATCTCTTTATTCATAGTATTAATTACTAATACTTCTACTCTGTTCTTATTTGTCTTATAAATCCCTGAGTCCCACTTCAATCCTTTAAGTTTAAACTGACTCTGGGACTGTAATTACTTCAGAGTCTACATTGATTCCTTTCAAACACACTTCAACCTTATTAATTGACATGGGATGTAACAATGTCGACCTTGTTAATCCGCAATCTGCAATTCTCAAGGCATCTGTGGTTAATAATTTAGTAATCTCTGGGATTTCCTGAACTTCTGAGTTGGGTTCACAAATTGTTTTACTTTCTGTAGGGTTGGACCGCTCGGCCCTCGCTATCTAGGATAGAAATGTTATCTAAGGATTCATTGATTCCTGTCACTGGTCTTAAGTCTGGTTGATTTAAGAATGGGATTAACTGTGACTTCACTAAAATTCCTAAGTCAGCAGGACAAATTACCATGTTTTCTTTTCTCATAGTTGCAAATCCTATCATAAATCTCCTGGAAAAACAGACTCTTCTACCACTATCACTGGGATGTACAATTGTTTCATTTGTATATAAGGCAACTTCTAGCTCAATCTTGCCTAATGTTTTTAACTGATTTTCCAGTTACACCTTGCAATGTGTAACGGATTGGTTCCAACATTTTCACTCCTGGGTTCAACTGGTTTAAAACTTTACTAGTTAATTACATTAACTACAGACCCTGTATCAATAAAAAATTTGAATAGGCTTATTGAACACTTTAACCCCGCAATGAGAGGTTCCTACAGGAGTTTTTACCAACAGTAATTATCAGTTTGTCGGTTTCTTTCATCTCCCTTGCATTCCCATATTTAACACAATACCGCCTATCGGTATATATATGGGGAGGTCTGAAATGGTTTATTCTGTGTCTGGGGTTTCCTCTTAGCCCTGGGGGTACCCGAAAAATTTCGGCACTCATGAGTTCTGTGTCCGATTTTATTATGGTAAATACAGAATGGAGGGTTCCTACATTGATACTCATTGTGACCTTCGTATTTGCAATTTCTGCAAATAATCCCATAAAAAACATTTCTTGTGCCTTGTGTCCCCAAGCATTACAATTAAAACATAGGATTCTGGTATCCCTATCCCTAGATGACTTCTAGCATGCCGCCTATGTCCTACTTCTGTTTTCTTAAACTCTCTAGAGTTCCTATATTGGCTTTGTTGATTTATAGGCATTACATATGGGTTTATTGTTCTGGTCTCACTGTATCCTTGAAGAGAAGATAATCTACTTCTCCTAAACAGATATTTGATTTTAAATCTTTGTACAGCCTTTCTGCTGTTAAGTCATCAGAATTTTCTTTTGCCAATAAGCTATAATGTAATCAATTTGATTACCTGTGAGATTTCCATCTTCTCACTAGATCTTTCTATCCAGTCTGAATCTTTCAAGATAGAATTCATGTCTTTTGACCATCTATCTAATCTAGCTAAGTACTCTCTGTGTCAGTTTCACTTGTCCTAACTTCCTTAATCATTTTTACCCATGATCTAATAGGATCCTGATCACATTTGGACATGAAATGTTTGTTAAGAAAGGCTTTCTTGTAATTATCATATTGATTAATTAATTCCATTTGCTGAAAGTTAATGACAAAACCTCGCCCTTCCATGCTCTGGATCTATATTCTCCTTGAGAATCTCAATCTTACGATTCTCATTTGTAATGTTTTTACTAACTATAAGTGTGTCAATAAGGTTCAAGAACTTGTTTACACCATATGTGTTAGACTCTCCTGTGAATTTTGGGAATATTTGTATTTGATGTGTGAATTTCGTGTCTCAACACGTTAGAATTCTGAGGGGTACTCATACTTTACTAATACCTTGCTTTAGCCTGGCTGCTTGCGATGTCGCTTCGTGATGTCAATGTCTGGTTTGACGTCCTTCTACGGTCTTGTCATTCCTCAACGACGTTGTTCCTCCTCCATCACACACTCTGCCTTGAAGACCGCCTTGTAGATGATGATCTCCTTGAAGAATCTTGAAGAATGCTTGTTCCCAACGTAGCAGTTACTTGAAGTTGTAGATTTCTCTCGTAGTCGTAATACACTCTTGATTTTGGTTGTCTTGTTCCCGTAGACTTCTGGCGCCACTTCTCTTCGGAGGTGTTTAACACCCAGTTCGTTCCACCGCTGAGCACCACTTTCACCCCCCTTAGTCACCACTGTTACTTAACTTTGACTTGTAATATCACTCGTCTCGAGGCCCCTTGCCTCTCGTTACGTGAGTTTCACTAATATTCAAGTTCCTCTTAAGTAGTAGGCCCAATGCCTTCTTTTTCCTGTAGTCTCACTATTTTCTAGGCCCCATGCCTATTCCTCTCGTCCTTTGGGTTAATAAAAGGGTGGTGAATTTTCTTTCTTCTTTCACTGTAATTTCACCTTAGCTTACACTCGGGATCTCTTTTCTCTCGTCTCTACATCGTCTCCCGATCCTCTCTCTACACCCTCTCTATATCTTCTCTCTATATCTTCTCTATCTCTTCTCTGTAGAACGTCTGACGAGATCCCGTATCTTACGCTAAGCTACCTTCGTCTGACGTCACTAATTTTTCTAAACCAATCCCCGGTGACTTCTCAAATAAATGTCACTCCTTATGGGCGTGACTTTGAATTCATGCACCAATAGTTTTTTCCTCCTTCTGCACCTTGCACCAATCCGGAAAGCCATTTCAATGCCACTAGCAAAAATTGTTTACCTCAGCATTAGTCAAACGAAGGTAACCCGCGCTTACAATGTTGTGATTACATAAGCGATTATAAAAACAGTCACCACCGTCGGTGTGTTTACATAGACAAAACGTCGCCCTCACCTAGACATAACATTGCCCTCTTCGGAGGCGTCGAGTCTGAGTTATTCTACTGCCCTAGCTCATTTCCATTCGTACACTACCGGCCTCTTACACCACTGCAACTATCTTTCCCTCCCTATCCTCCTTCACATTTAGCAACTCCCTAAAATACTCTGCCCACCTTCCTCTCACTGCCTTCTCTTCCATTATCATCTCACCATCTGCACCTTTTACCTTTTCTTCTCTACTTGATTCACCTGCTATCCTCTTTTAATTTCTTTCCAAAACATCTTATTACTTTCAAATTTTTCTGTCATACTTTTACCCCATTTCACATCTGCTCTCCTCTTTGCTTCCTTTGTCTTATGCTTAACTTCCCTTCTCTTTACTTTGTGCCTCTCATACGATTCCCTCGTCCTAAATTGTAGCCAATCTATGAAAGCCTGCTTCTCTTCTACACCCTTCTTTGCTTCCTCATCCCACCACTCACTACCCTTCCTTCTATTTCCTCCCACCCTCCTTGTTCCACACACCATCCTTGCACACCTTATGACTCCCTCCTTGAACCATCCCCATTCCTCCTCCACTCCTTGTTTTACTCTATCCTTCACTCCCTCCCACTTCTCTCTCAGCTTCTTCTTATACTCCTTCTCCTTTTCTTTTTCATTTAAAGAGTTCACTCCAAGTACCTCCCTACCTTCTGCCCTTTTCCTCTTTCTCCACCTATTCTCCACTATCAATTTACTTTCCACCAGGAAATGATCTGATATTCCTCCACTCCCCTTAGAACATGTACATCATTAACTCTTCCTACCATACTCCTGGTCACCAATATATAGTCCATTAATGCTCTATCTGCCACCCTTCCATCCACCACCCTCTCCCATGTGTACTTATGCTTGACTTTCTTCCTAAACACTGTATTTGCTATCATCAATTCTCTTTCAAGACACATCTCCACCATCAATTCTCCACTATGGTTTTTACCTGGAACTCCATACTTCCCATTCACTCTGTTAATTGGTTCGTTTCCTACCCTAGCATTAAGCTCTCCCAATACAACTACATTGATATTTCTCCCTAGTCCCTATGCACTCATTTATATCTACCCAAAAATCCTCCCTTTCCTCTACATTTTTCTCACTACCAGACCCATATGCACTTACAAAAACCCACATCTCCCTTCCCAACTTCACCTTCATCCACATCAACCTTGAAGAAACCTCCTTCCACTCTACTACATGCTTACTTATCTCTTCACTTACTAGTATAGCCACCCCTTCTCTCCCTCGTTCCCTCTGCACTCCTGAGAACCTTCCAACTACACTCCCAAACTCACACTTGCCCCTCCCTTTCATTTTAGTTTCACTCAAAGCCAACACATCCATCTTTCTTCTCAAAGACATACTGCCTATCTCTTCCCTTTTATTCTCATCTGTACCACATCCACACACATTAAAAGACCCCAACCTTAGGGTACTGGTTGAAAAACTCCCAGACCCTCTTATGCCACTTTTTTTTTTTTTTTTTTTTTCTCTCTCTCTTTAATGTCCCCTTTGAGATTACAGGTAGCAGGATTCCTAGTCCTCACCCCCGTCCCGTTTTTTGTCGCCTCTTACAACTCAAGTGAGAAGACTTGGTGGTAGCATTCTTTTCCCCCACCACAGGGTAGGCAAAAAATAGGAAATGAATATTCAGAGAAATGGTACAGGACTGTAACAAGGGGTTAGGGGACAGCATAACGGAGGGACAGTTGTAGTATAAAAGTGTCATCATTCCTCTATGAACAGAGGTTTCCTCTATCACAGACAAAATGATGTGTGGCTCTGGTCTGTAGGGCCACCCCATATAGACCCTAAAGTATCAACTGCATGCTACTTTGCCACAATAACATGCAGCCGATACCCCAGACAGGGTATATATATAAATATATATACATATATATATATATCAGGGAAAAAATACTTTTATTTTTTCCAGAGCCATTTTTCATTTTTTTCTAAATTTCACCAGAGCCATTTTTTTAATTACCAGAGCCATTTTTGATACTTCCAGAGCCATGTTTTTGCAGGTTCGATTTCCTTCAAACTCTTGGAAGGCTAACTCATTACTCATGTACATCTGATGCCAAATAATCCCCAAATAAATAAATACTCATGTGCAACAAAAATAATTTTTTTTTTTTTTTTTAACAAATCAGCCTTTAATTTTGGGGGGAGGGGGATGGGTGAAACTGATCGGCAGACACAGCGCCTCTGGTTCCACTGGCAGTGGTTGGGGGTGGAAATGCACAACAAGCCTTGCAATACACCGTTAGAGTACCATCACTGCCCCGATCCACTTCAAGCCAATCTAGGTTCCACGAGCGTAAAGTAAATTCATGCTTTACTGGTTTTCATTTTCCTTGGCCGTTGCCCGTAGAGTTTGAATTAGGCTTTGCTGGTCCAGAAGCGGTTCCTGCCATCAAAATACTCTCCCTCGATTCTGAAAAGACCGAATCTGAGGGCAAACTCATCTTCACTCGCTTCACTAGAAATCGCTCCATGATGTACGATCATTGAAAGTTTGGCATGGACATGACGTACGAACGTAGACCTAGTTACCATAAACCTAAGCTAGCTAACGAATAATTTTTTATTTTTTTATTTTTTATTCTCCCTCCAAAGATTCATATTTATGAACTGAATATATACAGGTACTCCTCGTTTAACGACCTACTCGGTTAACGACAACTCGGAGTAACGACAGGCTTTATGACGTTTAACGTAAATCTCCCGAAGTTACGACGTCGTGTACGATAATTAAGTTGGCTGAGGCAAATTTGTATGATGTTATAAATGAACTTGTACGGTGGATATTAGCTGTGAGGTAAAGTGTTCAGAAGCTTAGGTCTACATTACCATCCTGCAAGCTGCAAAAACTACCTGGGGTACAGTGTATACCGGTAGTGGTAAATTTTTAGTTTCGACCATGGGCGCAATATAACAATAGAAAATTAATTATTAATTTTGTAAATTATAATGTATCAACGTAATATGCAATTTTGTGAGCGGAAATGAAAAAAAAATGCTAAAACAGATTTCGTAAGTAACGAAGTCATGTCGAACGAATGGTACACCATGTTTGTTATGATAGATGCCGATGTCGAAGAAATGAAAGGATGATAATATTAATTCGTCTAACCTAAACTAAACTAACCTAACCTGTGTTTGATAAATCATTACCTGCAAATTAAATGTCATCCGGCTCATCCTCGTTGTCGTCATCATGAGAGATGTTGGCAGACGACAAGATGGCGTCCCGAGCCTATGCTACAGACTTCGTTCGTTAGCATATTTTCTTGTAGCAAGGTATTTTTTACTTTCATTTCTGCCCACAAAATTGCATATTACGTTGATACATTTTAATTTACAAAATTAATAATTAATTTTCTATTGCTATATTGCGCCCATGGTCGAAACTAAAGAAATACCCCAGTATTCAATATGGAATGTCAGCATACGCGGATTTTGTCATATACGGTAATTTTAGGAACCTAACCACCGTAAATAAACAGTAAATAAAGCTTTAATGTACTGTATAAAAGAGGGAAAATACACGAAAATAAAGATACATGTATTGCTGGACATTGTACATACAGTACATGTACGTATATGTATACACTTTCGCTTAACGACCAATTCGGTTAACGACGGCGCGCTGGTCCCAATTGTCGTCGTTAAACGAGGAGTACCTGTAATTATCAAATGTTCATATTTATACTTAAATTTATTTACTTTCAATTACTAACCAAACCTTTGATTCTATTTTGTTTTCTCATAAATACGTGAATGAGGTTATAAATGGGATTTCCCAGTTTCCCTCCTAAGCCTCGAGCGAGTTTCCATATGTACAGTGTACGTATGCATGCAGTGATGTGGTATTGGGTATGGTGCATTGTACATGTAGTTAGCGCATTGGTTGGGCAGCTAGCTGCATGAAACCAATGAACTTCCCTGCATACAGGTACCATGCAATTCGCAACTAGCGACATTATGTAGCATGATAGTCGTGTAGAGTCTAGTCAACATGTACTAGTATACGCGCGCATGCAGCTGATACGAAGCTAAGCTAGGTAAGCCATTGAACTCTAGCAGCTATACTGCATACACGTACGTACGTATATCAACATATTAAAGTTGATTGAAGCATTGTGCTTATGATATCGATTGATAATGCAATGATTGATCACGGGTAAGTTGTGTTTGCTCTGATCCTTTTATCAATGGTGATGGGATTCAGGGATTGCCAAATGATGGATAATGCATGAAAAATGTTGAATCTTGCTGCGGGAGCGACTTTTTTGTGGGGGATCGCTCCCGATATTGGATTTGCAAGAGCGACATTGGAACTTTCCCGAGCGCAATCGCTCATCGCTCCCGTGTATTTTTTTCGCTGATATATATATACATATATGTGTGTGTATTTACCTAGTTGTATTTTACGGGAAGGGGAGCTATGCTCGTGGTGTCCCGTTTTCATATCTCATTTTATCTAAACTATTTTTAAATTCTTGTATTGTTTTTGCACACACCACTTTCTCATCTAACTTGTTCCAACTGTCTATTACTCTGTGAGGAAAGCTGTTCTTTTTCAGATCTCTTCTATAGCTGTCTTTCTTGATTTTCTTTCCATGTCCTCTTGTATTTCTATCATCCCATTTTATTAGATCCTCTCTATCAATAATTTCTATGCCTTTCATGATTCTGTAAATAGCTATCAAATCTCCTCTCTCTCTTCTTTGCTCTAGTGTCTGTAGTTCAAGTTTTGCTAGTCTCTCTTCATATGATAGTTTTGAGAGTGTTGGTGCCAATTTTGTAATTGCTCTTTGTATTCTTTCAAGTTTTGTTATACATTTTTTTGTACTTGGTGACCACATCATTGCTGCATATTCCAATCTTGGTCTTATCAGAGTGATTAGAATTTTCTTCACCATTTCTTCATCCAGGTATGTAAATGCCACTTTGATTGTTCTTATTAAATTATAAGTTTCTCCAAAAATCTTATTTATATGTTTCTCAGGTGACATATTATTCATAACAATGACTCCCAGGTCCTTCTCATTTTCTACTTTTTTTTATTCCTTCTTCTCCCAATTTATATGATCCTGTTATTCTGTTTTTGCTTTTTCCAAATTCCATTATACTACACTTTTTAGTGTTGAACTCCATCTCCCACTTCCTACTCCATTCCCAGACTTTATTTAGATCACTCTGTAGTGACTCACAATCTTCTTCCGTGTTCACTTTTTTTAATAGTTTTGCATCATCTGCAAAGAAGCTCATATAACTTTCAATTTCTTCATCCATATCATTAATATATATAGCAAACATTATTGGGGCCAGAACTGTTCCTTGTGGAACACCGCTTATTACTTCATCCCATTTTGAGTGTTTGTGTCTTATCACCATTCTCATTTTTCTTTCTTGCAAAAAGTCTTCCATCCATTTAAGCAGTTTGCTCTCTATTCCTACTTCGGTTTCTAATTTCTTAAGCAACTTCTTGTGTGGTACTTTGTCAAAAGCTTTTTTTAGGTCTAGAAATGCACAATCAGCCCATCCATCTCTTTCTTGTATTATATCTATTAGCCTTGAATAGAAACATATTAAATTGGTGACACATGATCATCCTTGTCTGAATCCAAATTGCCTTGGATTTAGCACATTTTTTTTTTTTTTTTTTTAATATTTTACCCATCTACTTTTGACAATTCTTTCACAAATTTTTGCTATTGCACTTGTTAGAGAGACAGGTCTATAGTTGTTAGGGTCTTCTTTATTTCCCCCTTTATATATCGGTACTATATTTGCTTTTTTCCAATCTTCTGGAACTTTTCGTTCTTTCAAGGAACTGTTTATTATGCTATGTATTTTGTCTGCCAGTTCATTCCTACATTCTTTCAAAATCCAGTTTGCTATTTCATCTGGTCCAAGTGATTTTCTGACATCAAGATTACTCAAGTGTTTCATTATTTCATTCTTTGTTACTTCTATTTCTTTCATAGGGGGGACTTTCTCTTTCCATTCGATCTCTTCAGGTTGTATGTTCTCCCTTGTAAACACTGATTTAAAATGCTTGTTCATAATTTCCACCATTTCTATTTCCTCTGTGTATTCAACTCCTCCTTGTCTTAATTTCTCCAAATCTTGTTTGTTTTTCAGTTTGTTGTTTACAAATCTGTAGAATAGTTTTGGTTGATCTTTACATTTTTCTATGACATCTTTTTCATATTTTCTCTTTTCCTCTCTGCATGCTTGTACATATTCATTTCTATAACAAGTATATATTTTCCATTTTTCTTCCATTTGGTCCAAGCTTTATCTTTTTTGTCTTTTAACTCCCTACAACTTTTACTGTACCAGCACTTTACATATTCTTTTTTCTTGTTTTTGTCTTGGGACATATTTTTCCACTCCTTTTTTATAAATTTTTGTCAAAATATTCCATTTCTCTTCCACTGTTGTTTCTTCTTTGTATATTCCTTTCCAGTTTTCTTTTTGAAAGAATTCTTTTATTTTATCAAAGTTTGTTTTTTCATACATCATTCTTCCTTTTCTATATTGTTCATTTTTTTCCATGTAAATCTCTTCATTTAGTTCCAGTTCAATCAATATGTGGTCACTTTTACTTACTGGTGTTTTATATTCAATCTTTTCCACTATTCTAGGTTCAGATGTGATTATTAAGTCTATTCTCGATGGTTCTTCATTTCTATACCTAGTGTTCTCCTGTATCCACTGTGTCATTGTATGGTCAGTAATAATCTCGAGTAGAACATTTCCCCATGAGCCGTCTCCACCCTTTACTGTCATCTCTTCCCAGCAGACTTCTTAGCAATTAAAGTCGCCCATCATAACTATTCTTCCTCCATCTTCCATTATCTTATTTAATGTTATCCTTGTGTCTTCTAACATACTTTTATGTTCACTCTCTTCCCACGAGGCTGTTTTTGGAGGTACATAATTTATCACAAACTTTCTGCTCTTCTTATCTCTGTCTTCCACTTCGACCATAATCATCTCTACTATATTCTTTCCATATGTGACATACCTCAGGTTTATATCCTTCTTAGTCAGGAACATAACTCCACCCCCTTGTTTTGTCTCTGTTTCTAATCCAATAATTATATGCATCATGTCCTACACTGTTGGGTGGTAGTGGACCTTTTAATTTTGTTTCTACAATTCCCATTATGTCCAGTTCTTTTTCTTTCAAATAATCATTCAGCTCATTCAATCCTGTTATTAGTCCATCTATATTTGTGTAAGACACTCTTAGTTTTCTGCCACGTCCATTGTATTCTCTGTTTCCCTTTTGTTTTTCTCTAGTATGTCGTATATCCTTACTTTCATATTCACTACTCTCCAATAGAATTTCTCTTTTTCTGACTGTTCTGTTCTCGTTTTTTTCCTTAGCTTCCTGTCTTTTCATTTTTTCCTCCTCTCTTTCCTCTTTATTCATTTCTCTTTTTATCCATACCTTTTTATATTGTTCACTTGCTGCTAGTTTCCCTGTTTTTGTTAAGATATTCTCTGCCGTCGTTTGTGACCTGAATTTAATCTTAATTGGTCTGGTCTTATCTGTACTATACTTTCTGAGACTATACATCTCTTCAATTTGTTTCATGACTTCAGGTTCATCTTCCTGAACTAATTCTAGTAAACTGCTTACTTTTTCTTTTTTCTCATTGATTCTTGTGGTTCTATTTGGGTTATGTTTCTCTTCCATTCCTAATATAATTATACATTTCTTTCTATCTGCTAAGTCTCTTACTATATTCTCCTTCTGTCTCATCACTTTAATAACTGAGTCTTCAGTTTGTTCTTTCATTTACTGTTTAATTATGTCAATAAATGCAACTTTACTGTTTTCCTGGATTTTTTTTCCAACCCTGTGCTTCTTTTGCTATGGCCTCTTTGTTGTCTTTATTATTCCTCTTTAATTTCTCATTCTCCTCTTTTACTTCCTTTAACTGTCTTTTTAATTCTTCTATTTCATTAGTTAAATTTTTGTTCACCTTCTCTAGTTCTTCCAATTTTTCAACTCTCTGCGCAATCTTTGCTATATTACCAAACCTCTTCTCCCAATGTTCGGTCATTTGTTCAAGTTTTTCCTCTAGTCTTTCTAATCCAGGAAGGTTGGTATCTGCCCCCCCCCCCTCATTAAATCCCTGGAAATTATTATCCTCACCTTCCATTGTGCTGCTCTTATCTATATTTCTAATCTTTACATTTTTGTTAATCCCATCACCAAAATCATCAGTCCTTTATTTGTTTACAAGACACCTGGCCTCCTGGACCAAGTCCTCCCCTTCCTCATTTCCTTCCATTCCCCTCAGTAATCCCTCCCCTTCTCCTTTTTCCTCACTTTCCCACGACACCACGAGCTATCCCCTTCCCTGTAAATACAATAGGTACTTCATTTGCGTTGAGGTCCACGAAAATTTCACTTTTTCTTCAGAACTCTAATCCTCGCCGTCCATCCGACGAAAGTATGTGTATTTACCTAGTTGTATTTTACGGGAAGGGGAGCTATGCTCGTGGTGTCCCGTTTTCGTATCTCATTTTATCTAAACTATTTTTAAATTCATGTTTTGTTTTTGCACACACCACTTTCTCATCTAACTTGTTCCAACTGCCTATTATTCTGTGAGGAAAGCTGTTTTTTTCACATCTCTTCTATAGCTGTCTTTTTTTATTTTCTTTCCATGTCCTCTTGTATTTCTGTCATCCCATTTTATCAGATTCTATCAATAATTTCTATGCCTTTCATGATTCTGTAAATAGCTATCAAGTCTTCTCTCTCTCTTCTTTGCTCAAGTGTCTGTAGTTCAAGTTTTGCTAGTCTCTGATCATATGATAGTTTTGAGAGTGTTGGTGCCAATTTTGTAATTGCTCTTTGTATTCCTTCAAGTTTTTTTATGCATTTTTTTGCACTTGGTGACCATATCGTTGCTGCATATTCCAATCTTGGTCTTATCAGAGTGATTAGAATTTTCTTCACCATTTCTTCATCCAGGTATGTAAATGCCACTTTGATTGTTCTTATTAAATTATAGGTTTCTCCAAAAATCTTATTTATATGTTTTTCAGGTGACATATTATTCATAACAATGACTCCCAGGTCCTTTTCATTTTCTACTTTTTTTATTCCTTCTTCTCCCAATTTATATGATCCTGTTATTCTGTTTTTACTTTTTCCAAATTCCATTATACTACACTTTTTTGTATTGAACTCCATCTCCCACTTCCTACTCCATTCCCATACTTTATTTAGATCATTCTGTAGTGACTCACAATCTTCTTCCGTGTTCACTTTTTTCAATAGTTTTGCATCATCTGCAAAGAAGCTTATATAACTTTCAATTCCTTCATCCATATCATTAATATATATAGCAAACATTATTGGGGCCAGAACTGTTCCTTGTGGAACACCGCTTATTACATCATCCCATTTTGAGTGTTGATCTCTTATCACTACTCTCATTTTTCTTTCTTGCAAAAAGTCTTCCATCCAATTTAGCAGTTTGCCCTGTATTCCTCCTTCAGTTTCTAATTTCTTAAGCAACTTCTTATGTGGTACTTTGTCAAAAGCTTTTTTTAGGTCTAGAAATGCACAATCAGCCCATCCATCTCTTTCTTGTATTATATCTATTAGTCTTGAATAGAAACATATTAAATTGGTGGTGCATGATCGTCCTTGTCTGAATCCAAATTGCCTTGGATTGAGCACATTTTTTTTTTCTAAATATTTTACCCATCTACTTTTGACAATTCTTTCACAAATTTTTGCTATTGTACTTGTTAGAGAGACTGGCCTATAGTTGTTAGGGTCTTCTTTATTTCCTCCTTTATATATAGGTACTATATTTGCTTTTTTGCAATCTTCTGGAACTTTACCTTCTTTCAAGGAACTGTTTATTATGCTATGTATTATGTCTGCCAGTTCATTCCTGCATTCTTTCAAAATCCAGTCCATGTGATTTTCTGACATCAAGATTACTCAAGTGGTTCAATATTTCATTCTTTGTTACTTCTATTTCTTTCATAGGGGGGACTTTCTCTTTCCATTCGATCTCTTCAGGTTGTATGTTCTCCCTTGTAAACACTGATTTAAAATGTTTGTTCATAATTTCTGCCATTTCAATTTCCTCTGTGTATTCAACTCCTCCTTGTCTTAATTTCTCCAAATCTTGTTTGTTTTTCAGTTTGTTGTTTACAAATCTGTAGAATAGTTTTGGTTGATCTTTACATTTTTCTATGACATCTTTTTCATATTTTCTCTTTTCCTCTCTGCACGCTTGTACATATTAATTTCTATAACAAGTATATATTTTCCATTTTTCTGGTCTTTTGTTTTTCTTCTATTTGGTTCAAGCTTTGTCTCTTTTGTCTTTTATCTCCCTACACCTTTTGTTGTACCAGCACTTTACATATTCTTTTTCTTGTTTTTGTCTTGAGACATACTTTTCTACTCCTTTTTTATAGATTTTTGTCAAAATATTCCATTTCTCTTCCACTGTTGTATCTTCTTTGTGTATTCTTTCCCAGTTTTCATTTTGGAAGAATTCTCTTATTTTATCAAAATTTGTTTTTTCATACATCAATCTTCCTTTTCTATATTGTTCATTTCTTTTCATGTATTTTTTCTCATTTAGTTCTAGTTCTATCAATATGTGGTCACTTTTGCTTATTGGTGCCTGGTATTCTATCTTTTCCACTATTTTAGGTTCTGATGTGATTATTAGGTCTAGTCTCGATGGTTCTTCTTCATTTCTATACCTAGTGTTCTCTTGGATCCATTGTGTCATTGTGTGGTCAACAATCATCTCAAGTAGAACACTTCCCCATGAGTCTTCTCCACCCTTTACGGTCATCTCTTCCCAGCATATTTCTTTGCAATTCTAGTCGCCCATCATAACTATTCCTCCTCCATCTTCCATTATCTCGTTTAGTGTTACTCTTGTGTCTTCTAACATGCTTTCATGTTCATTCTCTTCCCATGAGGCTGTTTTTGGGGGCACGTAGTTTATTACAAACTTTCTGCTCTTCTTATCTCTATCTTCTACTTCTATCATAATCATCTCTACTCTATTCTTCCCATATGTGACTCTCTTCACGTTTAAATCCTTCTTAGTCAGGAAAATAACTCCACCCCCTTGTTTTATCTTTCTGTTTCTAATCCAATAATCATATGCATTGTGTCCTATGCTGTTGGGTGGTAGTGGGCCTTTTAATTTTGTCTCAACAATTCCCATTATGTCCGGATCTTTTTCTTTCAGATATGTGTTCAGTTCATTCAGTCCTGTTATTAATCCATCTATATTTGTATAGGATACTCTTAACTTTCTGTTATTTCCATTGTATTCTCTGTTTCTTTTGTGTTTCTCTCTTTTATGTTCCATTTCTTCAATTTCATATTCACTACTCTCCAGTAGAATTCTTGTTTTTCTGTCTCCGTTCTGGTCTCGGGTTTTTTTCTTAGCTTCATGTCTATTCCTTATTTCCTCCTCTTTTTCCTCTTTATTCATTTCCCTTTTTATCCATACCTTTTTATATTGTTCATTTGTTGCTAGTTTCCCTGTTTTGGATAAGATATTCTCTGCCGTCGTTTGTGACCTGAATTTAATCTTAATTGGTCTGGTCTTGTCTGTACTATATTTCCCAAGCCTGAATTTCTCTTCGATTTGTTTCATTATTTCTGGCTCATCTTCCTGAACTAATTCTAGTAAATTTCTTACTTTTTCATTTTCCTCTTTGGTTCTTGTGGTTCTATCTGGGTTATGTTTCTCTTCCATTCCTAATATAATTATACATTTCTTTCTATCTGCTAAGTCTCTTACTATATTCTCCTGTCTCATCACTTTAATATCTGAGTCTTCAGTTTGTTCTTTCATTTGCTGTTTGATTATGTCAGTAAATGCAACTTTACTGTTTTCTTGAATTTTTTCCAACCCTCCTTGTTGTCCTTATTATTCTCCTTTAAGACTTTATTCTCCTCTTTTACTTCTTTTAACTGTTTTTTTATTCTTCAATTTCCTTAGTTAAGTTTTTGTTCGCCTTCTCTAGTTCTTCCAATTTTTCAACCCTCTGCACAATGTTGGTAACGTGACCGAACCTAAAGTTCCCAGTGCTCGATCATCTTATCGAGCTTCTCTTCTAGTCTTGTTGATCGGGGGGGGGGGGGGGGGGGGGGGGGGGGGGGGGGGGGGGTATCCCCCCCACCCTCTTTAAATCCCTGGAAAATATTCTCATCACCTTCTACTGTATTGCTCTTATCTATACTTCTGATCTTTACATTTTTGTTAGACATTTCGTCGTCGCTAAATTGGTCCGGACCTCTTTTGTTTAGATGGCGTCTGCCTGCCTGGGCCAAGTCCTCACCTTCCTCATTTCCTTCCATTTCCCTCAGTAATCCCTCCCCTTCTCCTTTTTCCTCACTTTCCCCTACACCACGAGCAATTTCCCCCCCCACCCTGTAAATACAATAGGTACTTCCTTTGCTTCGGGATCCACGAAATTTCACTTTTTCTTCAGAACGTCCTCTAAGCCGTCCGTTCGTTGAAGTGTGTGTATTTACCTAGTTGTATTTTACGGGAAGGGGAGCTATGCTCGTGGGGTCCCGTCTTCATATCTCATTTTATCTAAACTATTTTTAAATTCTTGTATTGTTTTTGCACACACCACTTTCTCATCTAACTTGTTCCAACTGTCTATTACTCTGTGAGGAAAGCTGTTCTTTTTCAAATCTCTTCTATAGCTGTCTTTTTTTATTTTCTTTCCGTGTCCTCTTGTATTTCTGTCATCCCATTTTATCAGATTCTCTCTATCAGTAATTTCCATGCCTTTCATGATTCTGTAAATAGCTATCAAATCTCCTCTCTCTCTTCTTTGCTCTAGTGTCTGTAGGTCAAGTTTTTCTAGTCTCTCTTCATATGATAGTTTTGAGAGTGTTGGTGCCAATTTTGTAATTGCTCTTTGTATTCCTTCAAGTTTTTTTATACATTTTTTTGTACTTGGTGACCATATCGTTGCTGCATATTCCAATCTTGGTCTTATCAGGGTGATTAGGATTTTCTTCACCATTTCTTCATCCAGGTATGTAAATGCAACTTTGATTGTTCTTATTAAATTATAAGTTTCTCCAAAAATCTTATTTATATGTTTCTCAGGTGACATATTATTCATAACAATGACTCCCAGGTCCTTCTCATTTTCTACTTTTTTTATTCCTTCTTCTCCCAAATTATATGATCCTGTTATTCTGTTTTTGCTTTTTCCAAGTTCCATTATACTACACTTTTTTGTATTGAACTCCATCTCCCACTTCCTACTCCATTCCTGTACTTTATATAGATCTCTCTGTAGTGATTCACAATCTTCTTCTGTTTTCACTCTTTTTAGTAGTTTTGCATCATCTGCAAAGAAGCTCATATAGCTTTCAATTCCTTCATCCATATCATTAATATATATAGCAAACATTATTGGGGCCAGTACTGTTCCCTGCGGAACACCGCTTATTACTTTATCCCATTTTGAGTGCTGGTCTCTTATCACTACTCTCATTTTTCTTTCTTGCAAAAAGTCTTCCATCCAATTTAGCAGTTTGCCCTGTATTCCTCCTTCAGTTTCTAATTTCTTAAGCAACTTCTTATGTGGTACTTTGTCAAAAGCTTTCTTTAGGTCTAGAAACATATTAGAATAGAAACATATTAAAATGGTGACGCATGATCGTCCTTGTCTGAATCCAAATTGCCTTGGATTTAACACATTGTTCTTTTCTAAATATTTTACCCATCTACTTTTGATAATTCTTTCACAAATTTTTGCTATTGTACTTGTTAGAGAGACTGGTCTATAGTTTGTAGGGTCTTCTTTATTTCCTCCTTTATATATAGGTACTATATTTGCTTTTTTCCAATATTTTGGAACTTTTCGTTCTTTCAAGGAACTGTTTATTATGCTATGTATTTTGTCTGCCAGTTCATTCTTGCATTCTTTCAGAATCCAGTTTGCTATTTCATCTGGTCCATGCGATTTTCTGACATCAAGATTACTCAAGTGTGTCAATATTTCATTCTTTGTTACTTCTATTTCTTCCATATGGGGGACTTTCTCTTTCCATTCAATCTCTTCAGGTTGTATGTTCTCCCTTGTAAACACTGATTTAAAATGTTTGTTCATAATTTCTGCCATTTCCATTTCCTCAGTGTATTCAACTCCCCCTTGTCTTACTTTCTCCAAGTCTTGTTTGTTTTTCAGTTTATTGTTTACAAATCTGTAGAATAGTTTTGGTTGATCTTTACACTTTTCTATGACATCTTTTTCATATTTTCTCTTTTCCTCTCTGCACGTTTGTACATATTCATTTCTATAACCGGTATATATTTTCCATTTTTCATGTCTTCTGTCTTTTTTCCATCTGGTCCAGGCTTTGTCTCTTTTGTCTTTTAACTCCCTACAACTTTTGTTGTACCAGCATTTTACATATTCTTTTTCTTGTTTTTGTCTTGGGACATACTTTTCCACTCCTTTTTTGTAAATTTTTGTCAAAATATTCCATTTCTCTTCCACTGTTGTTTCCTCTTTGTATATTTCTTCCCAGTTTTCTTGTTGAAAGAATTCTCTTATTTTATCAAAGTTTGTTTTTTCATACATCATTCTTCCTTTTCTATATTGTTCATTTCTTTTGATATATTTTTCTTCATTAAGTTCCAGTTCAATCAATATGTGGTCACTTTTACTTATTGGTGTTTTATATTCAATCTTGTCCACTATTCTAGGTTCAGATGTAATTATTAAGTCTAGTCTCGATGGTTCTTCATTTCTATACCTAGTGTTCTCCTGTATCCATTGTGTCATTGTATGGTCAGTAATCATCTCAAGTAGAGCGTTTCCCCATGAGCCGTCTCCACCCTTTACTGTCATTTCTTCCCAGCAGATTTCTTTGCAATTAAAGTCGCCCATCATAACTATTCTTCCTCCATCTTCCATTATTTTATTTAATGTTATCTTTGTGTCCTCTAACATACTTTTTTGCTCACTCTCCTCCCATGAGACTGTTTTTGGAGGCACATAATTTATCACAAATTTTCTGCTCTTCTTATCTCTGTCTTCCACTTCTATCATAATCATCTCTACTGTATTCTTTCCATATATGACACCCCTCACGTTTATATCCTTCTTAGTCAGGAACATAACTCCACCCCCTTGCTTTTTCTCTCTGTTTTTAATCCAATAATTATATGCATCATGTCCTACACTGTTGGGTGGTAGTGGGCCTTTTAATTTTGTTTCTACAATTCCCATTATGTCCGGTTCTTTTTCTTTCAAATAATCATTCAGCTCATTCAATCCTGTTATTAATCCATCTATATTTGTGTAAGACACTCTTAGTTTTCTGTCACTTCCATTGTGTTCTCTGTTTCCCTTTTGTTTTTCTCTTGTATGTCGAACCACCTTAGTTTCATGTTCACTACTCTCCAATAGAATCTCTCTTTTTCTGACTCCGTTCTGCTCTCGTTTTTTTTCTTAGCTTCAAGTCTTTTCTGCTTTTCTTCCTCTCTTTCCTCTTTATTCATTTCCCTCTTTATCCATACCTTTTTATATTGTTCACTTGTTGCTAGTTTACCTGTTTTGGATAAGATATTCTCTGCCGTCGTTTGTGACCTGAATTTAATCTTAATTGGTCTGGTCTTATCTGTACTATACTCTCCGAGCCTGAATTTTTCCTCAATTTCCTTCATAATTTCTGGTTCATCTTCCTGAACTAATTTTAGTGAACTGCTTACTTTTTCATTTTCCTCATTGGTTCTTGAGGTTCTATCTGGGTTATGTTTCTCTTCCATTCCTAATATAATTATACATTTCTTTTTATCAGCTAAGTCTCTTACTATATTCTCCTTCTGTCTCATCACTTTAATAACTGAGTCTTCAGTTTGTTCTCTCATTTGCTGTTTGATTATGTCAGTAAATGCAACTTTACTGTTTTCTTGAATTGTCTTCCATCCCTCTCTGTTTTCTTTATTATTCATCTTTAACTCTTCATTCTCCTTTTTTACTTCTTTTAACTGTCTTTTTAGGTCTTCTATTTCCTTAGTTAAGTTTTTGTTCTCCTTCTTTAGTTCTTCCAATTTTTCAACCCTCTGTACAATGTTGTTAACATGACCGAACCTACGCTCCCAGTCCTCGATCATCTTATCGAACTTCTCTTCTAGTCTTGTCAGTCAGGGGGGTTTGTGTCCCCCCCACCCTCTTTAAATCCCTGGAAAATATTCTCATCACTTTCTACTGTATTGCTCTTATCTATACTTCTAAACTTTACATTTTTATTAAACATTTCGTCGTCACTCAGCTGGTCGGGGGGCCGTTTTTTGGTGTTTACATTTCGTTTGTCTGCCTGGGCCAAGTTTTCTCCTTCCTCATTTCCTTCCATTTCCCTCAGCAATCTCTCCCCTTCTCTTCTTTCCCTACTTTCCCACTACCCCACGAGCAATTTCCCCCACCCTGTAAATACAATAGGCACTTCCTTTGCTTTGGAATCCACGAAACTTCACTTTTCTTCAGAACTTCCTCTGAGCCGTCCGTTCGTTGAAGTGTGTGTGTGTGTGTGGTGGGGGTAAAAGAATACTGCCACCAAGTCTTTCCACTTGGATCGTAAGAAGCGAGAAAAACGGAACGGGGATTGGGACTAGGCATCTTTCTCCCTGTAGCCCGACAGGGGACATTCCTAAAAAAAGTAAAGGCATAAGAGGGTCTTGGAGTTTTCCAACCAGCACCCTAAGGTGCAAAGATGTGGTACAGATGAGAGTAAAAGGGAAGAGATAGGTAGCATGTTTGTGAGAAGAAAGATGGATGTGTTGGCTTTGAGTGAAACCAAGTTGAGAGGGAAGGGTGTGTGTGAGTTTGGGAGTGTAATTTGGAGGTTCTCAGGGGTGAGGAGAGGGCAAGGGAGAGAAGGGGTGGCTATACTAGTAAGTGAAGAATAAAAATGTAGTAGAGTGGATAATGTGGATAAAGGTGAAACTAGGAAAGGAGATGTGGGTTTTTGTAAGTGCATTTGGGCCTGGTAGTGAGAAGAGTGTAGAGGAAAGGGAGGTTTTTGGATAGATTTAAATGAGTGCATAGAGAGAATAGGGAGGAACATCAATGTAGTAGTATTGGGAGACCTTAATGCTAGGGTAGGAAATGAACCAATTGACGGAGTGGTTGGGAAATGTGGAATTCCAGGAAAGAATCATAGTGGAGAGTTGATGGTGGAGAAGTATCTAGAAAGTTGATGATAGCAAATACAGTTTAGGAAGAAAGTCAAGCATAAGTACACATGGAAGAGGGTGGTGGATGGAAGGGTGGTAGAGCATTAATGGACTATGTAGTGGTAGATAGGAGTATAATAGGAAGAGTTAACCTCTTCACTCCGGGGCACATCACACATCTGGCAGCCTTAGCTGCCCGACGTGCGATGTTGCGTCATAATAATCGCATTATAAAAAATATAGTCAGTGCTCAATCGTTCGTTCTCTTTCACCCGTGTATTTTGATAACCATAGAAAATTGATGAAGCCAGTTTAGAGAGAATGGAAATTATGTAGGTACGACTACAGTAAATATAATCAAGATGCCGACGTCGGCATCATCGAGTACCCACTTGCTCCTCATACCGCCTACGTAGGCATCACCGTATGGAAGTGGTTAAGGATGTACATGTTCTAAGGGGAGAGAGTGGGGGAATATCAGATCATTTTCTGGTGGAAGGTAAGTTGAGAGTGGAGGATAGATGGAGAAAGAGGAAAAGGACAGAAGGTAGGGAGGTACTTAGAGTGAACTCTTTAAATGAAAAGGAAAAGGAGCACAAGAAGAAGCTGAGAGAGGAGTGGGAGGGGGTGAAGGATAGATTAGAGCTAGGAGTGAAGGAGGAATGGGGATGGTTCGAGGAGGGAGTCACTAAGTGTGCAAAGATGGTGTGTGGAACAAGAAGGATGGGAGGAAATAGAAGGAAGGGTAGTGAATGGTGGGATGAGGAAACAAAGAAGGCTGTAGAAGAGAAGAAGTGAGCTTTCACAGATTGGTTACAAAATAGGATGAGGGAATCATATGAGAGGTACAAAGAAAAGAAAAGAGAAGTAAAGCACAAGGTAAAGGAGGCAAAGAGGAGAGCAGATGTGAAGTGGGGTAAGAGTATGACAGAAAATTTTGAAAGTAATAAAAAGATGTTTTGGAAAGAAATTAAGAGAAGAAGAGGAGGTGAATCAAGTACAGAAGAAAAGGTAAAAGGTGCAGATGGTGAGATGATAATGGAAGAGAAGGCAGTAAGAGGAAGATGGGCAGAGTATTTTAGGGAGTTGCTAAATGTGAAGGAGGATAGGGAGGGAAAGGTAGTTGCAGTGGGAAGTGCTAAGAAAATGACAGTGATGAGTGAGGAAAATGGAGGAGAAAAAGGAAAGATGAAGTCAAGGCAGTTAAGATGATGAGAGCAGGTAAGGTACCTGGTCTGGATGGATGCTATGCAGAATGTCTAAATAAAAGGAGGTACAGTGAAGGTGGACTGGCTGGTGAGGTTATTTAATGTTTGCTGGAGAGAGGGTAGAGTGCTGGAGGACTGGAGGAGTGCCTTTATAGTTCCACTTTACAAAGGAAAAGGGGACAAGTGTGAATGTAGTAGTTTCAGAGGGATTAGCTTGTTAAGTGTAGTTGGGAAGGCTTATGGGAGGATCTTGATTGAGAGGATTAGGAGAGGAACAGAGGGAGTAATTGGCGAGGAACAGAGGGAGTAATTGGCGAGGAACAGTGTGGATTTAGGACAGGTAGAGGTTGCATAGATCAGATTTTTGTGGTAAGACAGATATGTGAGAAAGCTATAGGAAAAGATAAGGATGTTCTTTCGGGCTTTTATGGATTTGGAAAAGGCAAATGACAGGGTAGACAGGAAAGCACTGTGGGAGGTTATGCAGATATACAGGATAGGAGGAAAGCTTCTAGGAGCTGTCAAGAGTTTTTACGAGAACAGCCCCGTACAGAGGGGGATTGCTGAGGGTGCCCGAGCATGCCCCTTTGTCCTGTGCTCCAAAAGTGCCCTTCACAAAAAGATATAAAAATGAATGAATTTTTTTTTTTCACAGGCTTTTTCCTTTTTCTTTCCATTCATAAATTATAATGTGGAAAATGATTTTGCACAGAGTTTACACACACACACACACACACACACACTTTCAACGAACGGACGGCTTGAAGAACGTTCTGAAGAAAAGTGCAGATTGTGGATCCCAACGCAAAGAGAAGTGCCTTTTTGTATTTGCAGGGTGGGGGGAAATTGCTCGTGGGGTAGTGGGAAAGTAAGGAAAGAGGAGAGGGGGAGGGATTGCTGGGGAAATGGAAGGTAATGAGGAGGTGGAGGAATTGGCCCTGACGGGCCGCCGAAAGGTGGACAAGTGACCGCAAGACGAGCTGGATGATGACGACATGTCTAATAGGAATGTGAAGATTAGAGGTATAGATAGGAGCAATACAGTAGAAAGTGATGAGAATATTTTCAAGGGATTTAAAGAGGGTGGGGGGGACACAACCCCCCCCCCCCCCCGACTGACAAGACTAGAAGAGAAGGTCGATAAGATGAACGAGGACTTGGAGCGTAGGTTCGGTAATGTTGACAGTATAATTCGAAGAATTGAAAAATTGGAAGAACTAGAGAGGGCGAACAAAAACTTAACTAAGGAAATTGAAGAATTAAAACAACAGTTAAAAGAAGTAAAAGATGAGAATAAAGTCTTAAAGGAGAATAATATGGAGAACAAGGAGGGTTGGAAAAAAATTCAAGAAAATAGCAAGGTTGCATTCACTGACATAGTCAAACAGCAAATGAATGAACAAACTGAAAACTCAGTTATTAAAGTGATGAGACAGAAGGAGAATATAGTAAGAGACTTAGCAGACAAAAAGAAATGTATAATTATATTAGGAATGGAAGAGAAACATAACCCAGATAGAACCACAAGAATCAAAGAGGAAAATGAAAAAGTAAGCCAATTACTAGAATCAGTTCAGGAAGATGAACCAGGAATTATGAAACAAATCGAAGAGAAATTTAGACTCGGAAAGTATAGCACAGACAAGACCAGACCAATTAAGATTAAATTCAAGTCACAAACAACGGCAGAGAATATCTTATCCAAAACAGGGAAACTAGCAACAAGTGAACAATACAAAAAGATATGGATAAAAAGGGAAATGAATAAAGAGGAAAGAGAGGAAGAAAAGCAGAAAAGACTGGAAGCTAAGGCAAAAAACGAGAACAGAACGGAGTCAGAGAAAGAGAGATTCTATTGGAGAGTAGTGAACATGAAACTAAGGAAGTTCGACATACAAAAGAAAAACATAAGGGAAACAGAGAACACAATGGAAGTGGCAGAAAACTAAGAGTGTCTTACACAAATATAGATGGATTAATAACAGGATTGAATGAGCTGAATGATTATTTGAAAGAAAAAGAACCGGACATAATGGGAATTGTAGAAACAAAATTAAAAGGCCCACTACCACCCAACAGTGTAGGACATGATGCATACAATTATTGGATTAGAAACAGAGAGAAAAAGCAAGGGGGTGGAGTTATGTTCCTGACTAAGAAGGATATAAACGTGAAAGGGGTGTCATATATGGAAAGAATACAGTAGAGATGATTATGATAGAAGTGGAAGACAGAGATAAGAAGAGCAGAAAATTTGTGATAAATTATGTGCCTCCAAAAACAGCCTCATGGGAGGAGAGTGAACATAAAAGTATGTTAGAGGACACAAAGATAACATTAAATAAAATAATGGAAGATGGAGGAAGAATAGTTATGATGGGCGACTTTAATTGCAAAGAAATCTGCTGGGAAGAAATGACAGTAAAGGGTGGAGACGACTCATGGGGAAACGCTCTACTTGAGATGATTATTGACCACACAATGACACAATGGATACAGGAGAACACTAGGTATAGAAATGAAGAAGAACCATCGAGACTAGACTTATTAATTACATCTGAACCTAGAATAGTGGACAAGATTGAATATAAAACACCAATAGGTAAAAGTGACCACATATTGATTGAACTGGAACTTAATGAAGAAAAATATATCAAAAGAAATAAACAATATAGAAAAGGAAGAATGATGTATGAAAAAACAAACTTTGATAAAATAAGAGAATTCTTTCAACAAGAAAACTGGGAAGAAATATACAAAGAAGAAACATCAGTGGAAAAGAAATGGAATATTTTGACAAAAATTTACAAAAAAGGAGTGGAAAAGTATGTCCCAAGACAAAAACAAGAAAAAGAATATGTAAAATGCTGGTACAACAAAAGTTGTAGAGAGTTAAAAGATAAAAGAGACAAAGCCTGGACCAGATGGAAAAAAGACAGAAAACCTGAAAAATGGAAAATATATACCAGTTATAGAAATGAATATGTACAAACATGCAGAGAGGAAAAGAGAAAATATGAAAAAGACGTCATAGAAAAATGTAAAGATCAACCAAAACTATTCTACAGATTTGTAAACAATAAACTGAAAAACAAACAGGACTTGGAGAAATTAAGACAAGGGGGAGTTGAATACACTGAGGAAATGGAAATGGCGGAAATTATGAACAAACATTTTAAATCAGTGTTTACAAGGGAGAACATACAACCTGAAGAGATTGAATGGAAAGAGAAAGTCCCCCTATAGAAAAAATAGAAGTATCAAAGAATGAAATATTGATACAATTGAGTAATCTTGATGTCAGAAAATCACATGGACCAGATGAAATAGCAAACTGGATTCTGAAAGAATGCAGAAATGAACTGGCAGACAAAATACATAGCATAATAAGCAGTTCCTTGAAAGAAGGAAAAGTTCCAGAAGATTGGAAAAAAGCAAATATAGTACCTATATATAAAGGAGGAAATAAAGAGGAACCTACCAACTATAGACCAGTCTCTCTAACAAGTACAATAGCAAAAATTTGTGAAAGAATTATCAAAAATAGATGGGTAAAATACTTGGAAAAAAACAACGTACTAAATCCAAGGCAATTTGGATTCAGACAAGGACGATCATGCGTCACCAATTTAATATGCTTCTATTCAAGGCTAATAGATATAATACAAGAAAGAGATGGATGGGCTGATTGTGCATTTCTAGACCTAAAAAAAGCTTTTGACAAAGTACCACATAAGAAGTTGCTTAAGAAACTAGAATCTGAAGGAGGAATACAAGGTAAATTACTAAATTGGATGGAAGACTTCTTGCAAGAAAGAAAAATGAGAGTAGTGATAAGAAATCAACACTCAAAATGGAATGAAGTAATAAGCGGTGTCCCGCAGGGAACAGTCCTGGCCCCAATAATGTTTGCTATATATATTAATGATATGGATGAAGGAATTGAAAGCTATATGAGCTTCTTTGCAGACGATGCAAAACTACTGAAAAGAGTGAAAACTGAAGAAGATTGTGAATCACTACAGAGAGATCTAAATAAAGTATGGAAATGGAGTAAGAAGTGGGAGATGGAGTTCAATACAAAAAAGTGTAGTATAATGGAATTTGGAAAAAGCAAAAACAGAATAACAGGATCATATAATTTGGGAAAAGAAGGAATAAAAAAAATAGAAAATGAAAAGGACCTGGGAGTCATTGTTATGAATAATATGTCACCTGAAAAACATATAAATAAGATTTTTGGAGAAACTTATAATTTAATAAGAACAATCAAAGTGGCATTTACATACCTGGATGAAGAAATGGTGAGGAAAATCCTAATCACCCTGATAAGACTAAGATTAGAATATGCAGCAACAATATGGTCACCAAGTACAAAAAAATGTATAAAAAAACTTGAAAGAATACAAAGAGCAATTACAAAACTGGCACCAACACTCTCAAAACTATCATATGAAGAGAGACTACAAAAACTTGGACTACAGACACTAGAGCAAAGAAGAGAGAGAGGAGATTTGATAGCTATTTACAGAATCATGAAAGGCATAGAAATTACTGATAGAGAGAATCTGATAAAGTGGGATGACAGAAATACAAGAGGACACGGAAAGAAAATAAAAAAAGACAGCTATAGAAGAGATTTGAAAAAGAACAGCTTTCCACACAGAGTAATAGACAGTTGGAACAAGTTAGATGAGAAAGTGGTGTGTGCAAAAACAATACATGAATTTAAAAATTGTTTAGATAAAATGAGAAATGAAGACGGGACCCCACGAGCATAGCTCCCCTTCCCGTAATATACAACTAGGTAAATACAACTAGGTAAATACAGGTAATACACAGACAAATAATACAAAAGAGTGAAGTGCCCAATTTCCAGCCCGAAGCACCTGCCCCTTGCAATGTCTGTGCATGTTACTGTACGAGAGTAGTAGAGTATGTGTCAGGATTAGAAATTGAGAGAGTGGGTGGTTCGAGGTAAAGGTGGGACTTCGTCAGGGATGTGTTATGTCACCCTGGCTGTTCAACTTATGCATGGATGGGGTGGTGCAAGAGGTAAATGCAAGGGTAGTGGGTCAGGGATTGGAGATGGTCAAAGAAAATGGAGAAAAGTGGGAGGTGAGCCAGCTTTTATTTGCGGATGACACTGCACTTGTAGCAGGATCAGAGGAGGGATTGAGGAAGTTGGTGACAGAATTTGGGAGTGTGTGTGAAAGAAGAAAGCTGAAAATAAATGTGAGTAAAAGTAAGGTGATGAGATGTACAGACTGGAAGTGACCATTAAGGGAGAGCGACTGGAGGAAGTGGATAGTTTTAGATACTTGGGTGTGAATGTGGCAGGAAAGGGAGGAGTGGAGGTGGAGGTAGAATGTAGATTGAGAGAAGCGAGTAAATGCTTTGGTGGATTAAAAAGTGTAATGAGGAATAGACATTTGGGAAAGGATGCTAAGAGGAGATTGTATGAAGGAGTGATTGTGCCAACAGCACTGTATGGGGCAGAAACATGGAACATAAGAGAGGAAGAGAAAAAGAGTTTGAATGTGTTTGAGATGAGGTGTTTGAATGTGTTTGAGATGAGGTGTTTGAGAAGTATGATGGGGGTTACTGGGCTTGATAGAGTGAGAAATGAGGTGAGGAGAAGAACAGGGGTGGTAAGGGAGTTGGGAGTTAGGGTGGATGAAAGAGTATTGGCATGAATTGGACACATGGAAAGAATGAGTGAAGAAAGACTAGTAAAAGAGGTATGGAAGGCAGATGTGGAGGGAGTGAACTTGACGGGGTGACCTAGGATGAGGTCAGGGCTGTGGAGTCATAGTCGGAGTCAGAAGCAATTACAGTGTCACTGGAGTCGGAGTCAGTAAAAATATACAGACTCCGACTCTGACTCCAGTTAAATTTACATTTTATAAGGCCTTTGTTTAGTCTATAGAGTTATGCAGTGCACACTCCTTATAAGTAGATTATATATATAAAAAAAAGTTTTTATAAAATGTAATAATCTCATCTTCTTATCTTCGTGGTCATTCCACTAAGCCCCCAAAACGTCTTGTGCAACGCTGACTTTCAAATTTATGCATAGATCGATAAATATCCAAAGTATTACTGTACTTGAATAAATTAAACACCTCCATTTTACACCTTCTGTTGACACACAGTCACGGGAGCTGTAATTTTCCTGTCAAGTTCCATATGCATCGTTTCCATCACTCCATCAGTTTGGTGGTTTCTCCCACTGCTATGTTGCCAAACAGTAGGATAATTATGATTTCAACTATAGACTACCACAATAATACTATCTCTTCTCTCCTTTCCCCTTCTTTTTTCCCTCTATACTTTTTAACATTAAATTATTGAAATAAGGATATTTAAAGTTGAGAAAAAAAAAAGTTTCATGTTTCAAACATGTTCAGCTGTATCTTGTTTTGTACTTGTATCGATAAGATCGGTTCCAGAACCAGAGTAATGTCCATCGCAATAATCGCATAGCAGTATGTAGTTAAACCAAGATGTAGTTATGTAGTTAAACCAAGATGTACTTGTATCAGTAATTTCAGTATATTAAGACAAAAGAAGGTATGAAAACAAATGAAGTATAATGATACCCAAAAAGTATGTATGATACATATACCTTTCAGTATCATACATGTTCAGCTGTAACACTCGACCTTGTACCGTACTCGTATCAATAAGGTTTATCTTCTCTATATTTACTGTTTCCTTTCAAGAAATTTGCCTAAACTTCTCTTACAAAGTATTTTCATTTTCTTTATTTTGTATTTGCAAAACTATATATGTAAAAAAATTCTTATATTTTTTTATTATTAGGTTTGTATATCCTTTACAAAGGTTATATTAAAACTTTTGTCATAAAGAACAGTATTTTTGTTTTTGAAATTTTCTTATCACTTATTTGCAAAGATATATATTATGCCAAATGTCTTACATTATAAAATAATTTTTTTTTTACTGAATTTTCTTCAATATCCTTTAAAAAAAAAATTCTCTACTTCAGTCATAAAGTATTAATGAAGAGGTCAAACATAGGAAAGCCACACTATAACATATATAATTATTCTTTGATATAAGCCAGTTATAATTATATAAGTCTATTCAAGATTGGAGCGTATGTGTGTTGTATAGGCTTTATAAAATATGTAGGCCATAATCAGTTAATTATATGAAGAGGAGTCGGAGTAGGTGGTGCCAAAAATAGAGGAGTCGGAGGTTTTGTGTTCCAACTCCACAGCCCTGGATGAGGTGGATGGGTGGGGTGAAAGGGGAATTGGGGAAGAGGGGAATGTCTGTTGAGGAAGATCAGGAGAGGACAGAAGATGGGTGAATGGAGAATGGTTGTATATGTATGATGTGATGCATGAGGTGGAATGGGTAGGGGGATGGGGGGTGAGGTAGTATGTGTGAGAAAAATTTGACACAGCCTGAAGGAATTTCTCCCCGTCTTCTTTTCTCCATGAGGGGACGCAGAGGGGGGTCGCCGATTTAATGAAGCGACCCTGCTGTCGATGTGCTGTGACTTGTAACATTGTCTCTGACCCAGGGCAGTGGACAAGATGCAGGGATGACCCGTCATCCAGGGGGTGCCAAGATAAGAGGGAGTTGGAGGGTAGTGGAGTGTATTTAGGGATGGAATGGGTGGGAATGGTTTTTATGCTTTTTTCTTTTTGGTTACCTCCCTTGTAAGGGGGAAAAAGCCTTTGGTATATGTGTGTATATATATATATATATATATATATATATATATAATCTCCGCTTTTACCAACACTTTCAGTTCCCTCCTGTAATATTGTAATTCCTCATTTACTTACAACTTTCTTCGTTTTTTTTTTAACATTGTAGTATTGTAAGTCACTCATAGGCCCCATGCCTCTTTCATAATGTAGGCTTTTAGTCAAGTTCCATTACTCAATAATTGAAGGGGAATTAAATTAACTTCACTTTTCTTCATTTTCTTCACGAATTCTGGTACAACGTATTGTCTTGAGTACACCTGAAAAATCCCACCTGGGATCCTCTTACACCCACCAAGCCAAGTCTGCTCCGACGTCACAATTTAATTCATCCAATAACTTTGAACATTACAAATTTGTGCCACCCTTTTAGGGCATGACTTTACCTCCATGCACCAATAATTTTTCTCCTCCTCCACCCTTTTCTTCAATCAGAAAGACTGTTATAGTGTCTCAAGCAATACTGTTTATGCAAGCACTTCTGTCACAAGCAGAACGGGCTTTGTGTTTACATTTTGTCACATCAGCACCTTTGATCGCTACCTTAACCAATGTTTACAAACTTTAGGCGGTTACCAAAATATGCAACTCTGCAACTTCCAGTCAGCCATTGTTTCCAAAACATCCAGGTCATAAAATTGCATGCTTTTCACCTACCCCTCTATCTACTTAAATGTCTACCTCTATCACCCGGCCTCTTACAGGGCTACCTTTGGTTATCCTGACCAATGATATCTACTACCCTCTTACAGGGTTCGCTAGTATATACTTTGAAATCATCATATAAATAAAAAGGTAATCTAACCTTGCAACTGGTAAAATGGTATCAGTAAAACACATCAAACATATACATATCAAAGATATAAGCAACCCTACAAAATGCACAATAATAATTCAGGCTGAGACATGGCTAATGGGGTTTAACATAGACAATCTCCTGAATACGAAAATTGAAATCGGTGCAGACAACAATATTGAAGAAAAGAGGACACCAAGAATAACTATATAATTGGTAGAATAATCATTTGAGGGAGACCTTGACAATGATCTTCTCTTGATTTTCAAAGGGGGAGAGTTTTCAGGTAATGTGAAGTTGAAGGTTGAAATATATGAATCTTCAGTTAAATGCATGGTATTAAGGGTATTAGCAATAGTGGAAATTGTGCCTCCATGTAATTCACAGGTGTCAACAACTGAGATCAGACCTTCAACTGATTCCAATTTAGAACCTAAACCTGGGTAATTAATAGAAATTTTTGTCTTATTAGGAAAAAATAAATAATGGGAACATTGTATGTTACTGTGAGAAATCTGGTCTACCAAAATTTTCTTGTAATGACAATTATTCGTCACAGACACATTTCTAACCAGAGAAGCTTCACAAGAGTTTTTTAAAGCTTCACAAAATGCAAAAAGAGAAGTATGACAGAGATAAAGATTCTTATTAACTATTTTACAGTCATTTGATTTATCATTAGAGATCATGCTCTCCTTTAGGTTGTCTACAGAAAGGATGTAGTTGAATGGATCTACCACTGGAACATCCACTTCATATAATGAACCATTTACCTCTATAGGGAAGGGTATAAACTTATATAGGTTGAACCTCAGATTAGAAGAAAAAGGAATTTCTATTATAACTGAAAAAATATTTAAATAAGTTGTTAATAAAGGGTAATAGAATGCCACATTAGCTTTATCAAAGAAAAGTTTAAAGTTCCAATCCTTCTTTGCTGAGTTAATTATTTTTATAAGTTGAGGTATTGGGAGAAGAGAAGATGTTACTTGACCAGAATTCCCTAGAACTAAATCTTGCACAAAAGATTCCAACAGAACTTGCATCTCAGATATTTTCAAATGCATAGTACATACATATACCAAGGCTTTTTCCCCCTTACAAGGGAGGTAGCCAAAAAGGAAAAGGCATAAAATCATTCCCACTCATTCCATCCCTGAATACACTCCACACCCCTCCACCCTCCCTCTTATCTTAGCACCTCCTGGATGATGGGTCATCCCTGCACCTTGTCCACTGCCCTGGGTCAGAAGCAGTGTCGCAAGACACAGCATATCCACAGCAAGGCCGCTTCATTAAATCGGCGACCCCCCCCTCTCCGTCCCCCCATGCATAAAAGGAGAAGATGGGGAGAAATCCCTTCGGGCTGCGTCAAATTTTTCTCACACATACTACCTCACCCCCCATTCCACCTCATGCATCACAACATCATCCATATACAACCATTCTCCATTCACCCCTATCTTCTGTCCTCTCCCATCCTTCCTCAACAGACATTCCCCTCTTCCCCAAAGCCCCCTTCACCCCATCCATCCACCTCATCCTAGGACGTCCCCTCATGTTCACTCCCTCCACATCTGCCTTCCATACCTCTTTTACTAGTCTTTCTTCACTCATTATTTCCATGTGTCCAAACCATCCTAATACTCTTTCATCAACCCCATGTCCCAACTCCCTTTCCACCCCCGTTCTTCTCCTCACCTCCTCATTTCTCACTCTAGCCTAGTAACCCCTATCATACTTCTAAGACACCTCATCTCAAACACATTCAAACTCCTTCTCTCTTCCTCTCTTATGCTCCATGTTTCTGCCCCATACAGTGCTGTTGGCACAATCACTCCTTCATACAGTCTCCTCTTAGCATCCATTCCCAAATGTCTATTCCTCATTACACTCTTCAATCCACCAAGGCATTTACTCACTTCTCTCAATCTACATTCTACCTCCACCTTCACTCCACCTTTTCCTGCCACATTTGCACCCAAGTATCTAAAACTATCCACTTCCTCCAGTCGCTCCCCGTTAATGCTCACTTCCAGTCTGCTGCCACTTTCACCCCTTGTACATCTCATCAACTTACTTTTACCCACATTTATCTTTAGCTTTCTTCTATTACATACTCTCCCAAACTCTGTCACCAACTTCCTCAGTCCCTCCTCCAATCCTGCCATAAGCACAGTGTCGTCCGCAAAGAACAGCTGGCTCACCTCCCACTTTTCTCCATTTTCTTTAACCATTTCCAATCCCTGACCCACTACCCTTGCATTTACCTCTCCCACTACCCCATCCATGTATAAGTTGAACAGCCAGGGCGACATAACGCATCCCTGACGAAGTCCCACCTTTACCACGAACCACTCACTCTCTCCATTTCTAATCCTGACACAAGCTCTACTACTCTCATAAAAACTCTTGACAGCTCCTAGAAGCTTTCCTCCTATCCCATATGTCTGCATAACCTCCCACAATGCCTTTCTGTCTACCCTATCATAAGCCTTTTCCAAATCCAAAAAAGCCCAAAAGAACATCCTTCCCCTTTCCTATAGCTTTCTCACATATTTGTCTTACCACAAAGATCTGACCTACACAACTTCTACCCGTCCTAAATCCACACTGTTCCTCACCAATTACTCCCTCTGTTCCTCTCCTAATCCTCTCAATCAAGATCCTCCCATAAGCCCTCCCAACTACACTTAACAAGCTAACCCCTCTGAAACTACTACATTCACACTTGTCCCCTTTTCCCTTGTGGAACTATACAGGCACTCCTCCAGTCCTCTGGCACTCTACCCTCTCTCCAGCAAACATTAAATAACCTCACCAGCCAGTCCACCATCACTGTACCTCCTTTTTTTAGACATTCTGCATGGCATCCATCCAGACCAGGTGCCTTACCTGCTTTCATCATCTTAACAACTGCCTTCACTTCATCCTTCCTTATTTCTCCTCCATTTTCCTCACTCATCATGGTCATTTTCTTAGCATTTCCCACTGCAACTAACTTTCCCTCCCTATCCTCCTTCACATTTAGCAACTCCCTAAAATATTCTGCCCATCTTCCCCTCACTGCCTTCTCCTCCATTATCATCTCTCCATCTGCACCTTTTACCTTTTCTTCTCTACTTGATTCACCTCCTCTTCCTCTCTTAATTTCTTTCCAAAACATCTTTTTATTACTTTCAAAATTTTCTGTCATACTCTTACCCCACTTTACATCTGCTCTCCTCTTTGCCTCCTTTACCTTTTGCTTTACTTCTCTTTTCTTTTCTTTGTACCTCTCATATGACTCCCTCGTCCTATTTTGTAACCAATCTGTGAAAGCTCGCTTCTTCTCTTCTACAACCTTCTTCATTTCCTCATCCCACCATTCACTACCCTTCTCTTTCCTCCTGTCCTTCTTGTTCTACACACCATCCTTGCACACTTTGTGACTCCCTCCTTGAACCATCCCCATTCCTCCTCCACACCTACCTCTACTCTATCTTTCACTCCCTCCTACTCCTCCTTCAGCTTCTTCTTGTACTCCTTCTCCTTTTCCTTTTCATTTAAAGAGTTCACTCTAAGCACCTCCCTACCTTTTGTCCCTTTCCTCTTTCTCCATCTATCCTCCACTCTCAACTTACCTTCCAAAAAATTATCTGATATTCCCCCACCCTCTCCCCTTAGCATATGTACATCCTTAACTCTTCCTATCATAGTCCTATTTACCACTACATAATCCATCAATGCTCGATCTACCACCCTTCCATCCACCACCCTCTCCCATGTGTACTTATGCTTGACTTTCTTCCGAAACACTGTATTTGCTATCATCAACTCTCTTTCTAGACACATTTCCACCATCAACTCTCCACTACGATTTTTTCCTGGAACTCCACATTTCCCAACCACTCCATCAATTGGACCATTTCCTACCCTAGCATTAAGGTCTCCCAGTACTATTACGTTGACATTTCTCCCTAAACCCTCTATGCACTCATTTAAATCTATCCAAAATGCCTCCCTTTCTTCTACACTCTTCTCACTGCCAGGCCCATATGCACTTACAAAGACCCACATCTCCTTTCCCAGTTTCACCTTCATCCACATTATCCTTGAGGAAACCTCCTTCCACTCCACTACATGTTTACCTATCTCTTCACTTACTAGAATAGCCACCCCTTCCCTCCCTCACCTTCTCTTCACTCCTGATAACCTCCCACTTACACTCCCAAACTTACACTCACCCTTCCCTTTCAACTTAGTTTCACTCAAAGCCAACACATCCATCTTTCTTCTCACAAACATACTACCTATCTCTTCCCTTTTACTCTCATCTGTACCACATCCATGCACATTAAAAGACCCAAACCTTAGGGTGCTGGTCGGAAAACTCCCAGACCCTCTTATGCCTTTACTTTTTCGTTTAGGAATGTCCCCTGTGGGCTACAAGGAGAAGGATGCCTAGTCCCAATCCCCATCCCTTTCTTCTCACCTCTTACGATCCAAGTGGAAAACCTTGGTGTCAGTATTCTTTTCCCCCACCACAGGGAATTCCCCCACAGCAGAAAATGAATATTCAGAGAAATGGTACAGGACAGCAGCAAGGGGTTGGGGGACAGCATAATGGAGGGACAGTCGTAGTATAAAAGTGTCATCATTTCTCTATGAAGAGTTTTCCTCTATCATAGACAAAATGATGTGTGGCTCTGGTCCGTAGGGGCGCCCCATATAGACCCTAAAGTATCAACTGCATGCTACTTTGCCACAATAACAAGCAGCCAATACCCCATTTGGCTTTCACAATGACAATTTGACAAAAGTGGGATTTGGTGGGGGGCAGGGCATTTACCTGTTCTCCAGACCTTTTCAGGCACCTGAGTGACATTAAGCATGAGACTGCCCTTACTCTTTCTCTGGATGTGTGCACATACGTAAGCTTCAAACCTGACTTGAATCTGGGTTCATTCATATACATATGTCACAATGATTGGATACCATTTCCACATGCTAAATTTGCATATCCTTGTACTATTAAGCCATGCTGAAATGCAGTTTGAAGAGTAAGGTACAGATCCCTATACATAAGTATTGCACTGGTGAAAGACTATGACTTAAGTAGTTTTGAAGTACTTGGCCTCCTGAGGTGGGATACTGCAGCCTTTCTGCTGCAGCAACTGTCGTGTAGTCCAGGCCCCAGCATCTATACACTTATCTATACAATGATTCTGACTAAGGGCTGCTATAAAGCCACCTACAAATGAATCACCAGCACCTGTAGTGTCCACTATTTCACCTGTGGTCACAGGTGGCACTGGATGCTCATATATGTGCTCATCACAGACATAGAGGATGGGACTTGGTCCCTGAGTTACCAAAACCAATTTTCGAGGACTTCCAGGTAGACTTGCTGTATTACTACAATTATGCATTTCCTTATGAAGGCCATTGATCCCATTATGCTCTGAAACTGTTCCATTGGTAACATCATTTGGTATCTTGCAGTTTTGCCTGACATCTGAGCTACCACCATTAGGAATGCCATAACTGTAGCTGGAATGTCTATTATCAGATAAACACAATTCATTAGTGACACCAATGTCTTCATGCTGGATTTTCTTTGAGTAATAAGAAAAGATGCATTGTATGCTCCTGTTCACTTTGTTTTAAACTGAGATTCTCTAAGTTATCTGTAATTTCAGAGATCATTTCCTCAATGTTCTTCACACTTATTTGTAAATTATCAATTTTTGCAACCTTCTCATTCAATTTATTCGTAGAAATGTTTAAGTCAGCAAGGAAGGCAAAATTGGATATTCCCAATCCAGCAAGAGCTCCTAAAGCCACCATTAACATACTTCTCTTTTGTCTACCATTTCTTTTGAAATTTGAATGCATGACATCAAGTTTATGTTCTATTTCCTTTATCTTATTTTCAAGTTTCCTTTGAACATTTTTACTGGAAATGTTATCTTTTAACAATTTCAAATTCACTCTCAAGGAGTCAACATTATCCTTAATTATTGTTATATTCTTGTAACCAAGAACTATCCTAATAAGCTTGTCTACCATTATTAGGTTACCTTGATGTTGTACCAATGCTCCAGGATGAATTGGATTCCAGTCCAGGGCATTCACCAAGTATAGTAACAATAAAATTGCAGTCTTCATCTGTAAAATGTATCAATTTTAATATTAAATTCAATTAGAATATTGTCAAAATATTCCCTATACTCTTTTGGTTCATTGAAATTGATACATAGGGTATCACAACAGTCATCTTCATAGATCTGCAACCTAACTTTCTTCATATCATCTAAATGGCCTATTAATTCTTCCCTATTTTCTAAATGGAAGAGTTTAGATTTATTTCCACCTGCAGAATCAATTACCCTATATGGACCTGAGTACCTTGGTGAAAGTTTATTATAGGGTGAATGTAGTTTGACCATGACTATATCTCCTATTTTCAATTCTAGTTTGCGTGCTATTTTGTGTTGTTGCTTTTTCATCTCTTGTGAATACTCCAGCATATGTTCCCTAACTCTTTGGTGAATACTTTGGAAGGTATTTATTCTATTTGAAATATAATCATCTATATTATACACAGGTTTCTGCTCTCCAGTCAAGATTTCATATGGAAGAGTTTTGTCTTCCCCAAAGATAATAAAATGAGGTGTTTCACCTGTTGCTATATTAATTTGGTTGTTCATAGTACATTTAACACAAGGAATCCAAGTATCCCAAGTTATACTATGAGGACTTATCATACTCTGTGGATGATTCACTAAAATATTGACTTTATCTTAAATAAACTACATAATTTTTCCAAGATTTTGTTATTAAATTCAGTTCCATTATCTTAAACTAAGATCTCAGGTGTAGTGAAATTACAGATTATCTGATCATAGATTACTGAAATAATAGTTTCAGCTTTCTTATTTGGAATGGGTTGCAAAATACAAAATCTTGAAAAATAATCAATGGCAACAAATACATATATCCATTCTCAGACATAGGTAACTCCAATGTATCTGTGTGAACTCTTTCCCGAGGTTTCTATGGAATGGGATAGGTAAGTATAGGAGCAGGTTTTGGTGTATTTCCTTTCACCTTAACACATTTCAAACAATTTTCTATATAATTATATATATATCTTTCTTCATACCTGGCCAAAAGTATTTAAGTTGTGCTTGTCTATAAGTTTTATCCTTTCCTGGATGTGAGCTACAATCACTATTATGAAGTAACTTCAATATCTCTTTTACAAGAGTTTGTGGTATTACCAACTGATTTACTGGACCTCTAGAAATATCTTTCCCACTTACAACTGTTTTTCTATACAAAAGTCCATTAATCAAATGAAATCCTCTATCTTATACCCCTTTGGTAGTTTTGGAGGATTTCCTCTTGGGTTCATCAAGTACTTGACTAATGAGTCACATGTTTTATCATCCCTGTGTTCTCTTATTAGCATTTCCTCATCTAAAGTTACTAACTCTTTTATACTACAAACAAAATTAATCAACCCTGTCATTGGTTGGCTAATGTTTCTAGAAAGTGCATCTGCCGCAACATTCTTTTTACATATATATACCAAAGGCTCTTTCCCCCTTACACTGTAGGGTAGCCAAAAAGAAAAAGACATAGAAATCACTCCCACCCATTTCATTTCCCATATATTCCACTCCCCTCCACCCTCCTCCCTCCCTCCTATCTTGGCACCTCCTGGATGATGGGTCATCCCTGCATCCTGTCCACTGCCCTGGGTCAGAAACAGTGTCACAAGACACAGCACATCCACAGCAAGGCCGCTTCATAAATTCGGCGACCCCCCCCTCTCCGTCCCCTCATGCAGGAAAGGAGAAGACTGGGAGAAATCCCTTCGGGCTGCGTCAATTTTTTTTTCTCATACATACTTCCTCAACCCCCATCCCCCACCCACTCCCCCTAATGCATCACAGCCTCATCTATACACAACCCTTCTCCATTCACCCCTATCTTCAGTCCTCTCCCGTCCTTCCTCTACAGACATTCCTCTCTTTTGTAAAGCCCCTTTCACCCCATCCATCCATCTCATCCTAGTACGCCACCTCATATTCACTCCTTCCACCTCCGCCTTGCACACATTCTTTTTACCTGGAATATATTCAAATTTAACTTCATAGCACTACAGTACCGCAAACCATCTAGCGAGTCTGCCCCTAAGATTCTTATGCTTTAAGTTCTGAATAGCTGTATGATAAGTCCACACTCTGATTGGATATCCCAATATCATATCTCTAAAACTTTCTAATGAATATATCACTGCTAATGTTTCTCTTTCTGTTATAGAGTAGTTTCTCTCTGCATTATTACAAAGTCTTGAAGTGTAAGCTATTGGTGTCAAAGTTCCAATTCTCTCTTGCATAAGTATTCTTCCTAATCCTATGTCAGATGCATCAGTGCAAAGAATGAATTCTTTATCATGGTCTGGAAATATTAAAAGTGGAGAACTCATGAGTTTATCTTTCAACTTGTCAAAAGCTTCCTGTTGTGCAGGTCCCCACATGAACTTTGAGTCCTTCCTCAACAAAGAACTTAATGGATTAGCAATGTCAGCATATCGTTGAATAAATTTTCTAAAATATCCTGTCAATTCCAAGAAAATTCTAATCTTTTCTACATTGTTTGGAACTGGAAAATTTTTTACTGCTTCAACCTTTGAATTCACTGTACTAAGTCCATGTCTATCTATCTTATGTCCCAAATAAATAACACTGTCCTGCAAAAACTTACATTTTTTCAAGTTTCACTTTCAATCCTGCTTCACCTAGTCTTGAGAATATCAAATCTAATTTCTTAAAGTGCTCAACTGCTGTCTGGGAAACTACTAAAATGTCATCTAGGAATACACTGGCAGTGTTTCCTAACAACCCATCTAGAATTGTATTCATTAATCTCATGTAAGTTAATGGACTATTACATAACCCAAATGGCATTCGTTTGAACTCATAATGTCCCATTGGAGTAGAAAATGCTGTGAACTCCCGTGAGTCTTCATGCAACTCTATTTGCCAAAAAGCAGATTTGATATTTATAGTGCTAAAATATCTATTCTCAGTTCCCAAACTTCTTAGAATGTCCCCTATTACTGGTAATGGTAACCTGACACATATGGTGTGCTTATTCAATTCCCTTTAATCAATAACTGGGTGCATAGTACCATCTGATTTTGTCACCAAAATCAAAGGGAAGTTCCACTCACTTGTACTTTGTTCAATAATATCCTGCGATAACATTTCAGTGATCAGTTTATCTACTGTGGTGAGGGAAAAGAATACTGCCACCAAGTATTCCCATTTGGATCGTAAGAGGCGAGAAGAAAGGGACGGGGATTGGGACTAGGCATCCTTCTCCTTGTAGCCCCACAGGGCACATTCCTAAAAGTAAAAGCAAAGGCATAAGAGGGTCTGGAAGTTCTCGGACCAGCACCCTAAGGTTTGGGTCTTTTAATGTGCGTGGATGTGGTACAGATGAGAGTAAAAGGGAAGAGATAGATAGTATGTTTGTGAGAAGAAAGATGGATGTGTTGGCTTTGAGTGAAACTAAGCTGAAAGGGAAGGGCGATTGTAAGTTTGGGAGTGTAAGTGGGAGGTTATCAGGAGTGAAGAGATAGCGAGGGAGGGAAGGGGTGGCTATATTAGTAAGTGAAAAGATAGGTAAACGTGTAGTGGAGTGGAAGGAGGTTTCCTCAAGGATAATGTGGATGAAGGTGAAACTGGGAAAGGAGATGTGGGTCTTTGTAAGTGCATATGGGCCTGGCAGTGAGAAGAGCGTAGAAGAAAGGGAGGCCTTTTGGATAGATTTAGATGAGTGCATAGAGGGTTTAGGGAGAAGTGTAAATGTAATAGTACTGGGAGACCTTAATGCTAGGGTAGGAAATGATCCAATTGATGGAGTGGTTGGGAAATGTGGAGTTCCAGGAAAAAATCGTAGTGGAGAGTTGATGGTGGAAATGTGTCTAGAGAGTTGATGATAGCAAATACAGTGTTTCGGAAGAAAGTCGAGCATAAGTACACATGGGAGAGGGTGGTGGAGGTAAGGGTGGTAGATAGAGCTTTAATGGACTATGTAGTGGTAAATAGGACTATGATAGGAAGAGTTAAGGATGTACATGTGCTAAGGGGAGAGGGCGGGGGAATATCAGATCATTTTCTGGTGGAAGGTACGAGTAAATTGAGAGTGGAAGACAGATGGAGAAAGAGGAAAGGGACAAAAGGTAGGAAGGTGCTTAGAGTGAACTCTTTAAATGAAGAGGAAAAGGAGAAGGAGTACAAGAAGAAGCTGAAGGAGGAGTGGGAGGGAGTGAAGGATAGAGTAGAGGTAGGTGTGGAGGAGGAATGGGGATGGTTCAAGGAGGGAGTCACAAAGTGTGCAAGGATGGTGTGTGGAACAAGAAGGACAGGAGGAAAGAGAAGGAAGGGTAGTGAATGGTGGGATGAGGAAACAAAGAAGGTTGTAGAAGAGAAGAAGCGAGCTTTCACAGTTTGGTTACAAAATAGGACGATGGAGTCATATGAGACGTACAAAGAAAAGAAAAGAGAAGTAAAGAAAAAGGTGAAGGAGGCAAAGAGGAGAGCAGATGTAAAATGGGGTAAGAGTATGACAGAAAATTTTGAAAGTAATAAAAAGATGTTTTGGAAAGAAATTAAGAGAGGAAGAGGAGGCAAATCAAGTAGAGAAGAAAAGGTAAAAGGTGCAGATGGAGAGATGATAATGGAGGAGAAGGCAGTAAGGGGCAGATGGGCAGAATATTTTAGGGAGTTGCTAAATGTGAAGGAGGATAGGGAGGGAAAGATAGCTGCAGTGGGAAATGCTAAGAAAATGAGAGTGATGAGTGAGGAAAATGGAGGAGAAATAAGGAAGGATGAAGTGAAGGCAGCAGTTAAGATGATGAAAGCAGGTAAGGCACCTGGTCTGGATGGATGCCATGCAGAATGTCTTAAAAAAGGAGGTACAGTGATGGTGGAGTGGCTGGTGAAGTTATTTAATGTTTGCTGCAGAGAAGGTAGAGTGCCGGAGGACTGGAGGAGTGCTTGTATAGTTCCACTTTACAAGGGAAAGGGGGACAAGTGTGAATGTAGTAGTTTCAGAGGGATTAGCTTGTTAAGTGTAGCTGGGAAGGCTTATGGGAGGATCTTGATTGAGAGGATTAGGAGAGGAACAGAGGGAGTAATTGGTGAGGAACAGTGTGGATTTAGGACAGGTAGAGGTTGTGTAGATCAGATCTTTGTGGTAAGACAGATATGTGAGAAAGCTATAGGAAAGAGGAAGGATGTTTTTTGGGCCTTTATGGATTTGGAAAAGGCTTACGACAGGGTAGACAGAAAGGCACTGTGGGAGGTTATGCAGATATATGGGATAGGAGGAAAGCTTCTGGGAGCTGTCAAGTGTTTTTATGAGAGAAGTAGAGCTTGTGTCAGGATTGGAAATGGAGAGAGTGAGTGGTTTGAGGTAAAGGTGGGACTTTGTCAAGGATGCGTTATGTCACCCTGGCTGTTCAACTTATACATGGATGGGGTAGTGCGAGAGGTAAATGCAAGGGTAGTGGGTCAGGGATTGGAAATGGTTAAAGAAAATGGAGAAAAGTGGGAGGTGAGCCAGGTGTTGTTTGCGGACGACACTGCGCTTGTGGCAGGATTGGAGGAGGGATTGAGGAAGCTGGTGACAGAGTTTGGGAGAGTGTGTGATAGAAGAAAGCTGAAGATAAATGTGGATAAAAGTAAGGTGATGAGATGTACAAGGGGTGAAAGTGGCAGTAATCTGGAAGTGAGCATTAAGAGAGAGCAACTGGAGGAAGTGGATAGTTTTAGATACTTGGGTGCAAATGTGGCAGGAAAAGGTGGAGTAAAGGTAGAGGTAGAATGTAGATTGAGAGAAGCGAGTAAATGCCTTGGTGGATTAAAAAGTGTAATGAAGAATAGAAAATTGGGAATGGATGCTAAGAGGAGACTGTATTTTACCTAGTTGTATTTTGCGGGAAGGGGAACTATGCTCGTGTTGTCCCGCCATTGTATCTCTCAGTGTCTAGTTTGCTTTTAAACTCGTGAATGGTTTTTGCACTTACTATTTCATTATCCAGTTTGTTCCAAGTGTCTAAAACTCTATGTGGAAAACTGTTTTTCTTCAGTTCTCTTCTATAGCTATGTTTTCTTAATTTCCTTCCATGTCCTCTTGTGTTTCTCTTGTCCCAGTTTAGTAATTCTTCTCTATCAAGTGTCTCTGTGCCTTTCATGATTCTGTAGATGGTCAGTAGGTCTCCTCTCTCTCTTCTTTGCTCCAGTGTCGGTAGCTCCAGTTTAGCCAATCTCTCCTCGTATGATAGGTTTGCAAGTGCAGGTGCCATTTTTGTAGCTGCTCTTTGGATTCTTTCTCTTTTCTTTATGTTCTTTTTGGTACTGGGGGACCACAATGTCGCCGCATACTCTAGTCTAGGCCTTATCAATGTAACCAATATTTTTTTTTATCATGTCTTCGTCCAGGTAAGCAAAAGCCACTTTTATTGATCTTAGCAAGTTGTAAGTCTCCCCGACAATTTTGTTAATCTGTGTATCATACGACAAGTCATTTGTGATAACTCCCAAGTCTTTTTCGGATCCTACTTTCTTTACTTCCTTGGTTCCAATTGTATATTTTCTTGTATGAAGGAGTGATTGTGCCAACAGCACTGTATGGAGCAGAAACATGGAACATAAGAGAGGAAGAGAAAAGGAGCTTGAATGTGTTTGAGATGAGGTGTCTGAGAAGTATGATGGGGGTTACTAGGCTAGATAGAGTGAGAAATGAGGAGGTGAGGAGGAGAACAGGGGTGTAAAGGGAATTGGGAGATAGGGTTGATGAAAGAGTATTAGGATGGTTTGGACACATGGAAAGAATGAGTGAAGAAAGAATAGTAAAAGAGGTATGGAAGGCAGATGTCGAGGGAGTGAACATGAAGGGACGTCCTAGGATGAGATGGATGGATGGGGTGAAGGGGGCTTTGGGGAAGAGGGGAATGTCTGTTGAGGAAGGACAGGAGAGGACAGAAGACGGGTGAATGGAGAATGGTTGTATATGGAAGATGTGGTGATGCATGAGGTGGAATGGACAGGGGGATGGGGGGTGAGATAGTGTGTGTGAGCAAGATTTTGACGCAGCCCGAAGGGATTTCTCCCTGTCCTCTCCTCTATATGGGGGGACGGAGAGGGGGGGGTCGCCGATTTAATGAAGCGGCCTTGCTGTGGATGTGCTGTGTCTTGTGACACTGCTTCTGACCCAGGGCAGTGGACAGGGTGCAGGGATGACCCATCATCTAGGTGCTAAGATGGGAGGGAGGGTGGAGGGGTATGGAGTGTTTTTGGGGATGGAATGGGTGGGAATGATTTTATGCCTTTTCCTTTTTGGCTACCTCCCTAGTAAGGGGGAAAAAGACTTGTTATATGTGTATGAGTTTATCTACTATTGCTAATTTAGAGTGAGGAACTCTGTAGGCGGGTATGTAAATAGGCTGTGTTTCTGGTTTTAATTTAGTCTGTTTTAAAACAGTTGTTTTACCTAAGGCGTCCCCCAGCAAAGCAATTGCTTTATTGTGCTTCACAAGCAAAGCAACTAAGCTTTCATCCAACTCAGGGCAATTAGTAGGTTCTAATTGATTCTTGTATTTCTTTCTTAACCTCCTCAGTACTCTCATTTAAAATCTTAATTGGTTTTGTACACACCTGAAAACATCCTATTTGTGTACCTTTCCTTAAAACTATATCTTTATTCAAAGTATTAATCATTAATATTTCTACCATGTTCTTATTTGACTTATAAATTATAAATCCCTGAGTCCAATTTCAAACCTTTTAATGTAATTGATTATGGGATGGTTAAAATTTCAGAGTCTACAGTGACTCCTTTCAACTGCACTCTACCCTGTTAATTGCTCTGGAGTGTAATAATGTTGACTTTATTATGCCACCATCCACAATTTGCCGGGCTTCATTTGTAGTTGATGAATTAGTAATTTCTGGGATTTCTTGAACATCCGAGCTGGGTTCACTATATGTGACTTTACTTTCTGTTGGTCTGGACCACTCGGCCTCATTATCTAAAGTAAAAATGTTATCTTTCTTATTTATGTCTCGGGATTCATTGATTCCTTTCATTGGTCTTAAGTCTGGTTGATTTAAAAAATGGTATTAACTGTGATTTCACTAAGATCCCTAAGTCAGCAGGACATATGACCATGTTTTCTTTTCTCATAGTTGCAATTCCTATCAATGAATCTCCTGGAAAAACAGATTCTTGTACAACTATCACTGGAATGTGCAAATGTTCATTTGTATATAAGATAACTTCTAGTTCAACCTTACCTAATGTTTTTAATTGATTTCCAGTTACTTCTTGCAATGAGTAATGGATTGGTTCCAAGATTTTCTTTCCTGGTTTCAACTGATTTAAAACTTTACTGGTAATTGCATTAACTACAGATCCTGTATCAATAAATATTTGAATAGGCTTATTGAACACTCTACCAGCAATGAGAGGTCCTACAGAAGTCCTTCCAATTGTAATTGTCAGTTTATGACTATCTTTGATGTTGAAGTTTTCTTTCACCTTTCTATCACTCTTGTACTTAATATAAATCTGTCTATTTGTATGTATATTGGGAGTTCTAGAATATTGGTTTATTCTGTGTTGGGGGTTTTCCTCTTGTTTCCTGATGCATATAAAATTTCTACATTCATGGGTTTTATGGCCTATTCTTTGGTGATACATACAGAAAGGTGGGTTTCTACACTGATACTCATCATTACCCTCTTATTTGCAATTTCTACAAACAATTCCATAATAACAGTCTTGTGCTTTGTGTCCCCAAGTATTACAATTAAAACATATAATTCTAGTATCCATGGATGGACTTCTAACTTTATGTCTATGTCTTAATTCGGGTTTCTTAAACTCTCCTCTAGAGTTCCTCTGTTGTCCCACTGTCATCACGTATGGATTTATTATTCTAGTCTCACTGTACCCTTGCATTAGATAATCTACCTCTCCTAAATTCATAGTTGACTTGAGATCTTTATACAGCTTTTCTGCCGTTAAATCATCAGAATTTTTGGTTAACAATCCAAATGTGATCAATTTTATTACCTGAGAAACTTTCATTTTGTCACTAGCTCTTTCTATCCAGTCTGAGTATTTCAAGATAGAATTCATGTCTTTTGACCATCTATTAAATCTAGCTAAGTATTCTGTGTCTGATTCACCTGTTCTCACTTCTTTGATCATTCTAACCAAAGACCTGATAGGATCCTGATCACATTTGGACATAAAATGTTTAATGAATGCTTTCTTATAGGCTTCATATTGGTTGATATCTTCCATTTGCTGGAAATTTATGATAAACCTAGCTCTACCCTTCTCAAGATCTATATTTTCCTTTTTTCATCTGTTATATTTTTGCTCTCAATTAATGTATCTATTAAGTTAAGGAACTTACTAACTCCTAAGGTGTTTACATCCCTGGTAAATTTGGGAATGTTTATGTTAGAAGTATGTATTTTGTGCTTAAGCATGTTACTATTAGTGTTACTTATATCTTCAGTAAGTTGATTTGACTTGACTGCCTCCAAATAGTCTGCCTTGAGTACGTCAACCTCGAACCTCGTCAGTGTTGTTGATTGTCTTGTAGATGATCACCTTGAAGATCGCCTTATTCCACTCAAAGTAGTAGTTGCTCATAGTGTGTAGACCCCTCATTCCTCATCTTGTCGTCCCTTGGATTCAGCATATGCGTGGTTATGGTTGCGTGCACTGTAGATTGGTGTACCCATAGACTTATCTTGCCTCAGTCTTGTAGTTTGCTGCATGCACCAGTCTTGTATTCTCTTCAAAGGTGTGTTTAATATACACTCGGTTCATCCCTAGCTGCTGCCACTATTATCTCCGCTTCTACCAACACTTTCAGTTCCCTTCTCTAATATTGTAATTCTTCATTCACTTACAACTTTCTTTACTTTCTTTCTATCATTGTAGTATTGTAAGTCACTCGTCTATAGGCCCCATGCCTCTTTTGTAATGTAGGCTTTTAGTCAACTTCCATTACTCAATAAACGAAGGGGAATTAACTTACCTTTTCTTCATTTTCTTCATGAATTCTGGTACAATGTATTGTCTTAGGTACACCTGAAAAATCCCACCTGGGATCCTCTTACACCCACCAAGCCAAGTCTGCTCCAATGTCACAATTTAATTAATCCAATAACTTTAGAACATTGCAAATAAGTGCCACCCTTTTAGGGCATGACTTTACCTCCATGCACCAATAATTTTTCTCCTCCACCCTTTTCTCCAATCAGAAAGACTGTTATAGTGTCTCAAGCAATACTGTTTATGCAAGCACTTCTGTCACAAGCAGAACGGGCTTTGTGTTTACATTTTGTCATATCAGCACCTTTGATCGCTACCTTAACCAATGTTTACAAACTTTAGGCGATTACCAAAATATGCAACTCTGCAACTTCCAGTCGGCCATTGTTTCCAAAACATCCAGGTCATAAAATTGCATATCTTCTCACCTACCCCTCTATCTACTTAAATGTCTACCTCTATCTCCTGGCCTCTTACAATATATATATTTATATATGTATATATATATATACAAACACACACACTTGAATATATATTATTTTAATATTACTAACAAACCACATACTGGCAGGTGATATGAATGCATCACTCAGTATGACTACACTCAGAAACAGTAGGGAAAGGAGTAGGCAGAGGATAAGTGTGAATAGAGGATGGTTGAGAATGAATGATAGATTGATGTGGCCTGAAGGGATTCCTCCTTGTCTTCTCTAGTTTTGCTTGAAGGGAAGAGGAGGGAGAGTTGCCAAGTAAATAAAGGGGCTGGTCCTGTACTGGATGTGCTATATCTTGCTACATTACTTCTTATCCAGGCAGTGAGTAGGAGACAGGGATGACCTGTCATCCACAAGGAGCTGAAATGAAAGAGAAACAATTGGGTGATAGATGGGAGTGGGATGGGTCAGGGATGGTGTATACCTTGACTGGCTACTTTCCTTTATGTTAAGGGGAAGAAGACTTTGGTATATATATATATATATATATATATATATATATATATATATATATATATATATATATGATGAAATTGATTTAAAGTTAAGAAATAGAGGATTTAAAGTTTAGAAATCAAAAGTAAAGAACTTGCATGGATTTTAAATTGATTTTTTTTATTTGTTGTTCTTATGTGATGGATGAGGAGAAGACAGAAGGATGGGATAAAAGGGGTGTCGGGCAGGAGGGGGTTGTTTGTTGAAGAACGAAGGGAGAAGACAGAAGGTATGGGTGAGTGGAGAATGGTTGTGTATGGATTATGCTGACATGCATGGAAGGGAGTGGGTGGGGGATGGGGGGTTGTTGATTAAATGAGGTGGCATTGGTGTAGATGTGCTGTGTCTTGCTGAATTGCTTCTGACCCAGGGCAATGGGTGTGATGCAGGGATAACCCATCATCCAGGAGAAGTCAAGAAAAGAGGGAGGGAGGGGTGGTGATTGGGAGTGGAGTGGGTGGGGATGAAATAGGTAGGAGTGGATTTATGCCTTTTGACTTTGGCAACCTCCCTTGGAAGGGGGAAAAAGCCATTGGTATATGTATGTATCTTACATGATTTACTTTTATGTGCAAAACCATGTCCATGGAAGTTTATACAAGAACTTTTATATGTGATTCTTTATAATTATAAGATTCTGTTAAAGTGTATTATATAATTTTTTCTCCTTTACAGAAACTGAAGAAAGAGATGGCAAGTTGATCAAAGCTGAAACAAAATATGAAGGATCTGTCAATAGAGAAGTTTACCTGACTTTCATTAAGGTTTGTAAAATAGTTTTTGTTTTTTTTGTTTTTTGTTTTAGAATTATACATGGTATAGTGGCTGAGAAAGTATTTAATTCATAATTAATCATGAATTCTAAGAAAATTTATTTGAATTTGTTACTAGCATGTACTGGTCCTATAAAATCAATGTGGGAGAGGATAATTTTCTTGCTTCCTTTTGAGTGGAGAGTGGTTGAGAATGAGTGAGGAACTGATATAGTCTGGAGGGTTTTCTTCTAGTCTGCTCTGTAAATTCTTGTGTGGATGAGGTGGGAGGGTCAGCGTGTAATAAAACAGTAGAGGTAAACCAGCTTTGGTTGTCACACCCTGCTGTAGAGATGGTGTGTCTTGCTGCAGTACTTCAGACTTGAGGAGTGAGCAGGTGACAGGGATGACCCTTCATCCACAAGGAGCTAAGGTAGAAGGGACAACAAAAGATTTTTGGATGAGTGTAGAATGGGTGATATTGATTAATTGTTGCCTGAAATATCATACATACATAGATATTTATATATACCAATGGCATTTTTCCCCATACAAGGGAGGTAGCCAAAGTCAAAGCCATAAATCCACTACCACCCATTTCATCCTCACATACTTCACTCCCATTCACCACCCTTCCTCCCGCTTTTCTTGGCTTCTCCTGGATGACAGGACATCCCTGCATTTCACCCATTGGCCAGGGTCAGAAGTGATGCAGCAAGATAGAGCACATCCACAGCAAGGCTGGTTCATTTAATTGGCGACATCCTCTCAGTCCCCTCATGCAGAAAAATATAGAAGATGGGGAGAAATAACTTTGGGCTGCATCAAAATATCATTCACACATACTCTCTCACCCCTCCATCCCCCACCCACTCCCATATATCACAGCATCATCCATACACAACCATTCTCCACTCACCCCTATCCTCTTTCTTCTCCCTTCCTTCCTCAATAGACATTCCCTTCTTTCCCAATGCCCATTTTACCCCATCTATCCATCTCATCCTTAGTTGCTCCTTCCACCTCTGCCCTCCACACCTCTTTCACCAATTCTTCTTCACTCATTCCTTCAATGTGTCCAAACCATCCCAATACTCTTTCATCAACCATATCTCCCTATCTTGTATATCACTAAATGGAAAACATGCGACCCTACAGTGGCTGGCAATGATGCTTGGACCTTCCCATAGAGCTCTCTGGGACTGTTGTCCGTATTGTAGTTGCAGGGGACTGTTTCTATGTTACCATCAGAAAGTGGTAGAAGAATGGGAGCAGTTGCTGATTATCAGCTCTCTGTGTCTTAAATCTATCTATTCATATAGCAAGGGTTTTTTCCCCCTTACAAGGGAGGTAGCCAAAGTAAAAAATCAAATACCTACTCCCACCCATTCCACTCCCATCCACCACCCTTTCCTTCCTTTCATATTAGCTCCTTATGGATGACTCATAATCTCTGTATCTCACCCACTGCCTTGGGTCAGAAGCAATGCAGCAAGGCATAGCACATCCACAGCAAGGCTGGTTCATTTAAGTGGTTGAGAAAGATCTGGAACTCTGTCCTGAGACCAAGTATCAGGTGTTCAGGGCTACACCTTCTGATGAAGGTGAAAGGATTGACAAGGTTTAAAATTGGTAGCTTTGCTGTCCATCTTGCAGAATCACCACATACAGGTAGTTGGTCCTATGGGATTGGTGAAAGGAGAGTGTAGTTAAGTCCCATGTCATTTTAACTGTCATTAAACTGCTAGGGGTGCTGCTGTGGGGGGTAATGGGCACAACACAGGGCAGAAAGAGTTTTGCCATGGAGGTTGCAGCATGTTCACTTGCACCCTGATTGATGTCATTATTGTAATCACTGTGGAGCCAGGATGAAAGAGAGGAAAAGGCATGTTTTTTTTTTACTACAGTGAGACAATGTTTTGAGTAGACCAGCTTCCCTATAAGAAGGAAAGGACCTTTTAATGTATACCTGTTTTGTTCCAGTAATTAGGAATCAATGATGGGTACCTCTTTGTGGTGGTCTTGAGAGCTGACATCTGACATGCTCATTGCTTCACACCACCATGATAAATCTGTTTAGATTTTCTTTCTGTCATTTACCTTTCTTTTTTTATACCATGGACGTTCATGACCACCATACAGAATCAATGAAAGACTAAATATTTGAATATTTTTCTGGTACAGGTTAGTGGAGGCTGGTGCATGGCCATCATCATCCTGCTTGCCATTATTATTTTTACTTTGGCAAGGCTCTTCAATGGTGTGTGGCTCAAAATCTGGTTAGATGAGGTAAGGATGCATATTTTTTGTTTGACACTAATACACATGTATGGATCATTTGAAAGCCTCAGACATGTGAAGCACCTAAAGTTTTGCACAGTGATTTTATTTGTAACTTAAAAACTACCTGAAAAGCAGGATAGCTAAGTGTACATATAATAAATACCACAATCCTCCTGGTAAGGATGATTGCCATGTCAAAGCATATAATACCAAAAGTTTTTCATACTACCCCTCCCATTTTGGCACCTTGAGGATGAAGAGTCACCATCCCCTTACACACCTTGTGGTGCAGTGGTTAAAGTTCCTGGCTGCCACTACAGTGGTCCGGATTCGAATCCCGCCCAGGACTGAAATAACCTCAGTATCTCTGTGCTGCGAGTTGTTACAGTACTCCAAATCTCATGGGCAGGGAGTTGGGTATTTACCTAGTTGTATTTTGCGGGAGAAGAGCTATATAGACCCTAAAGTATCAACTACATGCTACTTTGCCACAATAACAAGCAGCCAATACCCCAGACGGGGTATTGGCTGCTTGAATATGTAAAAATTCGTAGGGAAGAAAAAACAAATTATGGAAAGAACATAATAGACAAATGTAAAGATCAACCCAAATTATTTTATAGATATGTAAATGGCAAACTAAAAAATAAACAGGAAATACTTAAATTATGTCAAGGTAACAGAGAATACACAAGAAGATATAGAAATGGTAGATATTTTGAACAAACATTTCAAATCTGTATTCACCAAAGAAGAAAATCTACAAAACTGTGATCAAAGAAATGAAACAAGATTTCCTCCAATGAAGGAATTAGATATTACAGTACTCAGAATGAAATAAGGAATAAAATATTAAAGCTTGATATTAACAAATCACATGGCCCGGACAGAGTTGCAAACTGGATAATAAAGGAATGTATATATGAACTAACAGGAACAATATACAAAATACTTGAATGCTCACTCAAAGAAGGAAAATTACCAGGAGAATGGAAAAATGCTAATATATAAGGTAGGAAATAAGGAAGATCTAACAAATTATAGACCGGTGTCCCTAACAAGTACAATAGTTAAAATTCTTAAGAGAATCATCAAAGGTAGATGAACAAAATATCTGGAGAACAATATACTGAACCCAAGGCAATTTGAATTCAGACAGGGAAGATCATGTACCACTAATTTGATTTGTTTCTATTTAAGATTGATAGATATATTGCAAGAAAGGGATGGCTGGGTAGACTGTGCCTTCCTGGATTTACAAAAGGTAAAATTTACATAAGGTAAAATTGTTATATATACTGGAAACAATAGGAGGCATACATGGAAAACTATTGAATTGGATGGAGGACTTCCTACATGGAAGAAAAATGAGAGTAGTGCTCAGAGACAAATATTCAAAATGGGAAGAAATGAGTAGTGGCATCCCACAGGGGTCAGTACTATCTCCAATAATATTTGCTATATATTTGAATGACATGGACGAAAGTATTGAATGTTACATGAACTTCTTTGCAGATGATGCTAAGTTATTAAAGAGAATAAACTCCAAAATAGACTGTGACTCATTACAGAGTGATCTGAACAAAGTCTCAGAGTGGAGCAAGAGATAGGAAGTAGAATTCAACATCAAGAAATGCTGTACAACCACTCCTCGTTTAACGATGACAATTGGGACCAGCGCGCCGTCGTTAACCGAATTGGTCGTTAAGCGAAAGTGTATACGTACATGTACTGTGTGTACAATGTCCAGCAATACATGTATCTTTATTTTCGTGTATTTCCCTCTTTTATACAGTACATTAAAGCTTTATTTACTGTTTATTTACGGTGGTTAGGTTCCCGAAATTACCGTATATGACCAAATCCACGTATGCTGACATTCCATATTGAATACCGGGGTATTTTTTTTAGTTTCGACCATGGGCGCAATATAGCAATAGAAAATTAATTATTAATTTTGTAAATTAAAATGTATCAACGTAATATGTCATTTTGTGGGCGGAAATGAAAGTAAAAAATACCATGCTACAAGAAAATATGCTAATGAACGAAGTCGGTAGCATAGGATCGGGTCGCCATCTTGTCGTCTGCCAACGTCTCTCACGACGACGACAACGAGGACGAGCCGGATGACATTTAATTTGCAGGTAATGATTTATCAAACACAGGTTAGGTTAGTTTAGTTTAGGTTAGGCGAATTTATCATCCTTTCATTTCCTCGACATCGGCATCTATCATAACAAACATGGTGTACCATTCGTCCGACATGACTTCGTTACTTACGAAATTTGTTTTAGCACCTTTTTTTTATTTCCGCTCACAAAATTGCATATTACGTTGATACATTATAATTTAGAAAATTAATAATTAATTATCTATTGCTATATTGCGCCCTTGGTCGAAACTAAAAATTTACCACTACCGGTATATATTGTACCCCAGGTAGTTTTTCCAGCTTGCAGGATGGTAATGTAGACCTAAGCTTCAGAACACTTTACCTCACAGCTAATATCCACCGTACAAGTTGATTTATAACATCATACAAATTTGCCTCAGCCAACTTAATTATCGTACACGACGTCGTAACTTCGGGAGATTTACGTTAAACGAATATTGGTCTGTCATAAAGCCTGTTGTTACTCCGAGTTGTCGTTAACCGAGTAGGTCGTTGAACGAAGAGTGGGTGTATAATTGAATTTGGGAAAAGCAAGAATAGGATATCAGGACAGTATAAGATTGACAGAAAAGAAGTAAAGAAAGTAAATTCAGAAAGGGAGCTAAGAGTAATCATCACCAAGACATGTCCCCAGATAAACATATAAATAAAATAGTCGGAGAAACATACAATTTGTTGAGATCAATAAAGGTGGCCTTTAAATACCTGGATAAGAAAAGGATGAAAAAATATTACAAACACTGATAAGGCCAAAACTGGGATATGCAATGTTGATATGGTCACCCAGTACAAAAAAAATATATAAGAAAATTAGAAAGAATACAAAGAGCAACGACAAATATGGCCCCAACACTTTCAAACCTAACATATGAACAAAGACTAGCGGAACTGATATTGCCGACCCTGGAACAAAGAAGAGAAAGAGAGGACCTACTAACTGTCTACAGAATTATGAAAGGAAAAGAATGCCTGGATAGAGAGGACTTATTAAAGTGGGACAGAGGTAAAACAAGAGAGCATGCAATGAAACTCAAAAAGGACAGCTACTGAAGAGACCTGAAAAAGAGCAGTTTCCCACACAGAGTGATAGATATATGGAACAAATTGGATGAAAAAATAGTGTGTGCAAACACAGTACGAGAATTTAAGAACAAACTTGATCTTGCGAGGTATAAAAATGGGTCACCATGAGCATAGCTCCCCTTCCTGTAAAATACAGCTATGTAAATACACACACACTGGTTAGCTTTGGAACACACACTGGTGAGCTTTGGAATCGTAAGCATCTCTTCATTTGTGCTCCATAGAAGATGAAAATTCTTAATTGTACAACAAAAGAAGGAGGCCTGGTTTGTATTGAATGGGAGAGGGAGCAATTGTGGCTGTCCATAATGAATTGTCTGCAGTGCTAGTTTGACTTAATAAGAGAAAATGCAGGAAAATAATGATAATTTTGAATCAAAAGTTGACTCAATAGGAGAGACATCTAGGGGCGCCACACCAAAGTACAATGTAAACAGACCAATCGAGACACCAGTGAGGCATCAAATATATAATGAAGAATAATTTTCAGACTTTGGTAAGTATGAGAGAAGAAATTTGAGTCAAATCTTAGGACATGGAAAGGGAAATGAGTAATAATAGAAAATGGCGGGAGAAAGAGTTCATGGAACTAAGGAAAGAAATTGTAGAATTACCGGGTATTGGAATATTTAGCCCAAGCAAACATCGAGGTATCTGATCTAAGAAAAACAAACTCAGAACTAAGAACAGAATTCAAGATAATTATGTAAAATTATATGATAGAGGTTAAGCATGAAAATGAAAAGATGAAAATTAATGAGACTACCAATAATGAAAACTTAAAAAAAAAAGGTAAATAATATACAAGAAATGACTGAAAGAATTGAAGAAAACTTAGGTGAGGAAAGTAAACAAAAGATTAAGAAATAGAAGGAAAACAGAGAAAATGAAAAAATTGCTTTAAAGAAGTCCAGCAACAGATGCAGGAAAATACAAAAGTAACTAAAGAAAACACAAATTGGGTTAGAGATGCAGTGGATACAAAAAAATGTATTGTATATGGACTAAGGAAAAAATATGGTCTGGCGAGGTAAATGAGAGAAAAAGCAGAAAAAAGAAACCACAATATCAATTTTAAAAGAAATAAAAGATGGTGATTGGGAAGTAAAGATATAGATGAAGTATATAGAATGGGACATTATTCTAAGGAAAGAAATCGACCCCTAAAGATAAAACTAAGATTGCAAATGGAAATAGAAGAGATACTAAAAAAAGCAACCAGGTTGGTAAGGAGCAAACACTACAACAAGATATGGATAAAAAGAAATGTGTGTTGAGGAATTAGAAAAAAAGAAGACACAAAAAGATGAAGCTAAGAAAAAAAGCACGAAGAGAACAGAGACCAAAAGCAAGGAATTCTATTGGAGGGTAATCAACATGAGGCTGAGAAAATTTACAAAGATTGGAAAGGATTGAAAAAAATGGAAAGTGGCAAATATAAAACTAAGAAATGAATATGCAAAAATACACAGGGAAGAAAAAAGAAACTATGAAAAAGACATAATAGACAAATGTAAGGATCAACCTAAGTTATTCTACTGATATGTAAATACATACATACACCAAAAGCTATTTTCTCCCTTATAAGGGAGGTAGCCAAAAAACAAAGGCATAAAAACCACTCCCATTCCATCCCTATCACACTCCACTCCCCTCCACCCTCATCCCCTCTTTTATCTTGGCACCTCCAGGATGACAGGTCATCCCTGCATTTCACCCACTGCTCTGGGTTAGAAGCATTGTCACAAAACACAGCACATCCACAGTAAGGCCACTTCATTAAATTGGTGACCCCCCTCTCCATCCCCTCATGCAGAAAAGGAGAAGACGGGAAGAAATCCCTTTGGGCTGCATCAAATTATTTCTCACACATACTCCCTCAGGAAGGAACTGTGGGAGGTATTGCAGATATATGGGATAAGAGGAAAGCTTTTAGGAGCTGTCAAGAGTTTTTACGAGAGTAGTAAAGCATGTGTCAGGATTAGAAATGGAGATAGTAAGTGGTTTAAGGTAAAGGTGGAACTTTGTCAGGGATGTGTTATGTCGCCCTAGCTGTTCAATTTATATGTGGATGGGGTGGTGCGAGAGGTGAATGTAAGTGTAGTGGGTCAGGGATTGGAGATGTTTAAAGAAAATGGAGAAAAGTAGGAGATAAACCAGTTGTTGTTTGCTGACAACACTGTGCTTGTAGCAGGATCAGAGGAGGGATTGAGGAACTTAGTGACAGAGTTTGAGAAGGTGTGTGAAAGAAGGAAGCTGAAGATGAATGTGGGTAAAAGTAAGGTGATGAGATATACAAGGGGAGAAAGTGGCAGCAGACTGGGAAGAGAGACTGGAGGAAGCGGATAGTTTTAGAAACTTGGGTGCAAATGTGGCAGGAAAGGTAGGAGTGGGGGTGAAGGTAGGATATAGATTGAGAGAAGCGAGTAAATGCCTTGGTGGGTTAAAAAGTGTAATAAGAAATAGACATTTGGGAATGGATGCTAAGAGAAGATTGTATGAGGGAGTGATTGTGCTGACAGCACTGTACAAGAGGAAGAGAGGAGTTTGAATGTGTTTGAGATGAAATGCCTGAGAAGTATGATGGGGGTTACTAGGCTGGATAGAGTGAGAAATGAGGTGAGGAGGAGAACAGGGGTGGAAAGGGAGTTGTTGTTGTTGTTGTTGTCGTTCCCTAGACTGTCTGTCCGAGCAGTCCCGTCTCCCCAAGGAAGGCCACAGCCGAAACTGGGTTTTCCCACAAATCCTTTATAGAGTGTATGTTGTGTTGTTTGCGTGCATGATTGTGTATAATGCAGTCTTCCGTTATGTGTTGTATGGTATGGGGTGAAGTGTTACATCCTGAGCAGCTGTTCACAACATGGTCGTCCAGCCTCTTCTGGTAGCTTAGAAGTGCTGGGTGGTGACCGCATCGCAGTCTGGCCAAGTGGACTCTGTCCTTTCGTGGGAGAGAGGATTCAGAAGGGTGGATATCAGGGGGTCTGGCATGCAGCAGTGTGTTGTCTTTCAGTGTGTTAATGGAGCGGTGAGTGATATGATTATGAATATGTTTCCGGAGGCTGGTATTTGGTGGTTGTGGAGGAAGAGAAGAGAGTATCTGTGTGTAATAAAGGTCTTTGGGTGTAGTTTTAATGGAAAGGGAGTTGGGAGATAGGGTTGGTGAAAGAGTATTAGGATGGTTTGGACACATGGAAAGAATGAGTAAAGAAAGACTAGTAAAAGAGGTGTGGAAGGCAGAGGTGGAAGGAGTGAACATGAGGGGACCTAGGATGAGATGGATGGATGGGGTAAAAGGGACTTTGGGAAAGAGGGGAATGTCTGTTGAGGAAGGACAGGAGAGGACAGAAGATAGGGGTGAATGGAGAAGGGTTGTTTATGGATGATGCTGTGATGCATGAAGGGGAGTGGGTGGGGGATGGGGGGTGAGGAAGTATGTATGAGAAATAAATTGACACAGCCTGAAGGGATTTCTCCTTGTCTTCTCCTTTTCTACATGAGGGGATGGAGAGCGGGGGGTCGCTGAATTAATGAAATGGCCTTGCTGTGGATGTACTGTGTCTTTCGACACTGCTTCTGACCCTAGGCAGTGGACAATATGCAGGGATAACCCGTCATCCAGGAGGTGGCAAGATAAGAGGGTGGAGTATGTAGTGGATGGAATGGGTGGGAATGGTTTTTATACCTTTGTTTTTTGGCTACTTCCCGTGTAAGGGGGAAGAAAGCTTTTGGTATGTATGTACCTCTTTCTTTTAAGTTCTCACTATTGGTATTATCATCGATATCATCTTTTCATTTTCACATTTAGCCTTCATTAGATCCTTTTTAATCCGTTTAGCTTATTATTTAGTTGTTGGATGCAGTGCCTCTCGGTAGAGTTCACCCAACGCAACTGTAAACCACATAGGGAGTGACGCAGACATCATGCAACACCCCAGCTGACTCACGTAGACACACACACACACGCACACCCACAGCCCGGTCCATGGCACAACGGACTGATTCACCTTCATCCCTGTAGATCAGATGTGGGAAATATTTCAAAATACGCTCACTAAGATGATTCAAACTTACATTCCTTTTAAGGACAGACATCCCCCAAATCAGGCTCGCCCAAAGTGGCTCGACAAAGAAACTGAAAAAAGTATTGCTAAAAAGAGACAGGCTTATAAGAAATATAAGTGCTCGGGTGCATCTAATGACTATGAAAGTTATGTATCAATACAGAGAGATTTAAAAAAGACAATAAGAAAAAGAAAACGACAATACGAAATGAACATCGCTGATAAATCTAAAGAGAATCCCAAAGAATTCTATAGTTACATTAGAGATAAAAAGGTTGTTAGGAATCACATTGGTCCACTATTATCTGCTGACGGTCAACTTGAATATTCAAATGAAGGAATGTGTAATATCTTAAACAATTATTTTAGCTCGGTATTCGTAAACGAAACACCTCAAAGTGAATTCCAAACTGAAACCTGTGAAAAGTCTGGGGTAAACTTACTACAGTAAATATAACAAAAGAAAAAATTAAAAGGTGTATAGACAAACTCAAAGTTATTATTACACCAGGGCCTGACGGTTGGCATCCAAGAATCTTAAAGGAAATGAAAAATGAGATTGTTGTTCCATTAGAAATTATTTTCAAGAAATCCATCATATCCGGAGATGTCCCAAGAGAATGGAAGCTAGCTAACGTTACTCCCATATTCAAAAAAAGGTGACAAAAAGAAACCAAATAACTATAGGCCTATAAGTTTGACTTCAATCGTAGGAAAAATAATGGAAACTATCATCAGAGATGCTATCGAACATCATTTAGAAAGTAACCATTTGATAAATGATAGCCAGCATGGTTTCAGACGGAAACGTTCTTGCGTGACTAACTTACTCGAATTCTACAACACAGTTATCTCGAATTATGACAAAAGAAACAATATAGATTTAGTATATCTAGACTTTGCAAAAGCTTTTGATACCGTCCCACACGAAAGACTACTTACTAAATTAGCTTTACATGGAATAAGTGGTAGCCTATTAGGTTGGACTAGTAATTAGTTGAATGGTCGAAAACAGAGAGTTGTTTTAAATGGAAAAACTTCTGGATGGAAAAGTGTTGCAAGTGGAGTTCCTCAGGGTTCCGTTCTTGGGCCACTTCTATTCATAGTATATATAAATGATATAGACCATGGACTAAAATCTACTGTTTCCAAATTTGCTGATGATACAAAACTGTGCGGAGTGGCAAATGATCACTCAAACCAATTACATATTCAAGAAGATTTAGATCAATTACAGCAATGGTCTGAAAAGTGGCTAATGAAATTTAACACAAGTAAATGCAAGGTAATGCACATAGGTAAAAATAACAGTAAGTACGATTACAAGTTATTTGGAAATTCGTTAACAAAAGTGGATAGTGAAAAAGATCTCGGCGTAATTATCAGTAACGACCTCAAACCATCCAAGCAGTGTATTTCAGCCTCTGAGAAAGCAAATAAGATTCTAGGACTGATTGCGCAATCTTTTGATTTCAAAAGTCCATCACTCATTAACAAGCTATATAAATTGTTAGTTCGTCCACATTTGGAATATGCTGTTTCCGTATGGTCACCAAATCTCATTAAAGACATTGACAGACTGGAAAAAGTACAACGGCGAGCCACAAAACTGATTCCAAATATCAAAAATAAATCATACGAAAATCGACTAAAACATATGAATCTGTTTTCCCTAAAAAAGCGTAGACTCAGAGGTGACTTGATACAGGTCTTTAAAATTCTAAAGGGAATTGACAACATCAAAAGTGACCAAATTTTTACATTGAATGAGAATCAGACAAGAAACAATGGTCTCAAACTGTCCGGAAATAGATTCAATTTGGAAGTAGGTAGAAACAACTTTGCCAACCATGTAGTTAATGAATGGAATAAACTTCCTGCACAGGTAGTGCAATGTAGTTCAGTTCGAAGCTTTAAGAATCATTTAGATAAATACCTAAGTAAGATGCTGTAATGATTATAATTTATCTTATATTGTTTGTTTTTGTTTTGTTATCATTTGTCTGTCTGATTTTCATTTATTATTAGTTATATGTCAATTTATTATTATTTACTATTTACCTGTTTGTTTATTATTTAACTATACCTATGCATTTATTTATGTATTTTATTTGTTATTTACATTATCATAGTTTTTATTTATTATTTTATTATTAATATGATTTTTTTTTTCGCATCCGACCTAGATATGGATCAAAAGGTCTCCTGTCGGCATGCTCAGCCTTTGTAATCCTTTGTATGAAGGAGTGATTGTGCCAACAGCACTGTATGGTGCAGAAACATGGAACATAAGAGAAGAAGAGAGGAGTTTGAATGTGTTTGAGATGAGGTGTCTGAGAAGTATGATGGGGGTTACTAGGCTAGATAGAGTGAGAAATGAGGAGGTGAGGAGAACAGGGGTAGAAAGGGAGTTGGGAGATAGGATTGATGAAAGAGTATTAGGATGGTTTGGACACATGGAAAGAATGAGTGAAGAAAGACTGGTAAAAGAGGTATGGAAGGCAGATATGGAGGGAGTGAACATGAGGGGACGTCCTAGGATGAGGTGGATGGATGGGGTGAAGGGGGCTTTGGGGAAGAGGGGAATGTCTGTTGAGGAAGGACGGGAGAGGACAGAAGACAGGGGTGAATGGAGAATGGTTGTATATGGATGATGTGATGCATGAGGTGGAATGGGCGGGGGGATGGGGGGTGAGGTAGTATGTGTGAGAAAAATTTGATGCAGCCCGAAGGGATTTCTCCCCATCTTCTCCTTTTATACAATGGGGGGACGGAGAGGGGGGGTCGCCAATTTAATGAAGTGGCCTTGCTGTGGATGTGCTGTGTCTTGCGACACTGCTTCTGACCCAGGGCAGTGGACAAGGTGCACGGATGACCCGTCGTCCAGGAGGTGCTAAGATAAGAGGGAGGGTGGAGGGGTGTGGAGTGTATTCAGGGATAGACTGGGTGGGAGTGATTTTATGCCTTTTCCTTTTTGGCTACCTCCCTTGTAAGGGGGAAAAAGCCTTGGTATATGTATGTATATATATATTATATATATATATATATATATATATATATATTTTTTTTTTTTTTTTTTTTTTGTACATATTTGTTAATTCCTTCTTTGTACTTTGTTTTTAATATGTTCCATTTGTCTTCCATATTTGTTTCCTCTTTAGAGAACCTATCCCAATTTGCATTTTTTAAAAATATCCTTATTATATATATATATATATATATATATATATATATTTTTTTTTTTTACATATTTGTTAATTCCTTCTTTGTACTTTGTTTTTAATATGTTCCATTTGTCTTCCATATTTGTTTCCTCTTTAGAGAACCTATCCCAATTTGCATTTTTTAAAAATATCCTTAGTTTTACAATGTCTGTTTTGTTGTACATAAATCTTCCTTCTCTATGTTTACCATTTCTATCTATGTTGTTTTGTTCTTTTGATTTAAACTCTATTAGTATATGGTCACTTTTTCCAATTGGTGTTTTATACTCCATTCTGTTTACAATATCTGGTTCAGAAGTTAATGTTAGGTCTAGTTTCGATGGTTCCTCATTGTTTCTATATCTAGTATTTTCCTTAACCCATTGTGTTAGGGTGTATTCAATGGTCATATCTAGTAGAATGTTGCTCCAAAGTTCATCTCCCCCTTTAACTATCATTTCTTCCCAAATCATGTCTTTTGCATTAATATCGCCCATGATTACTGTTTCCACCCTCTTTCAGTAACTCATTTGGCACCTTTATTGTTTTCCAATAATTTGGAATGTTCGCTATATGACTACGCATGGGTTTTTGGTGGTATTCTCTCAATCTTGCTTATATCCTTCACTCTGTGTGGGGACCATACTACTGACATATATTTCAGTCTTGGACATATCAGGGTTTTAATGAGTTTTTTCATCATGCCTTCATTCATATAGTGAAATGTCACTTTAATCCTCTGCAGTAGTTTTTGTCTTTCTCACAATCCTACTTCCAAATATTTCTCCTTTTTTGCTTTTGTAATGGGTTCATTTCTTACTGAATAGTTTAAGGATGGCCTTTTGCTGCTATTGCCTATTTCCTATACTTTGCATTTTTCGGTATTAAACTTCATTTCCCATTTCTACCATCCTCCTTGTGTGTGTGGTAGATTGATTTTGCCTTTGCCTGTATTAAATTGAAGCATATGGGCATGTGTGTCTTGTTCTGATTATCTATATGTGTGGCTAACATTTTCTCCGTATGCTACATCTCTACAGGATGAGCATATGAAACTTTAGAACCATTCATTGGAGTTCCTGTTTTAGCACTGGCATGAATTTTATTGGCATTACTCCTTATGGTCCTTATTGTGCTCTCATTCAGCTTCAATGTGTCCACAATCCTGAAAGTTTTCTGCCCCTTATCCATTCTCTCTAGGACTTCTAGTTTTCAGTCTAGGGTTAAGGTCTTCCTAGATATCTTCAGTGTGCTGCCACTTGCTGCAGAAGTCAAAAGGCACTTAAATGCCATGGTAAAAATTGCAGTAAAGGCACAGAGAGCAGAAAGAGACATTAAAACTAGTGGTGTATAGGTAACAATGAGCTTTGAGTGCTGCACCTGGGGACATGTTGCCAGTACACATGGGGAACACCTGGTGGTCACATCATGGAACTAAACCAGCCACACACAATTTGATTTCCTTGATATTGTGTTATTCTAAATAATCTGTGTAATATTAAAAAATTACTAGGTTATTTTACCTCATTTTATTTCAAAAATGCATATTTGAACTCGTCTAATTAATTAAAGAAATCCCTGTATATATATTTATTCAACTTTGAAAAGATCTGTGAAAAGATCTGTAGACATCAGTTATCATGTGTAGAAATATCTTTCCTAATCTGAACTTATTTTTTGTATTGCACCTCTGACAGCACATCATTTTTATTAACCTCCTCCATATGGCGCCTATGTAGGCGTCATGAGGTGCAAGTGGGTATACGAGGATGCCAGCATCAGCATCTTCATTATATTTATTATGTAGTTGTAGCTGAGTGACCCCAAATTCTGTGAACTGGTTTGATCACATTTTCTGTTTTTATTTTTACTCTGAGTGAAAGAGAACAAGTAATACAGCAGTGACTTTATATTTTATAGTGTGAGTAGTGTGATGCATTGTACACAAAGATGGTTTGTGCGTGCGAATTTGACATTGAAGAAGTTAAATTAAAAAAAAAAAAAAAAAAAAAGTTTGTTCTAGCTATAAGAGTTGCCAACCACTGGTCTAGGGTGTATTTACCTAGTTGTATTTTATGGGAAGGGGAGCTATGCTCGTGGTATCCCGTCTTGATATCTCATTTTATCTAGACATATTCTCTTTATTATTCCTCTTTAATTCCTCATTCTCATTCTTTACTTCTCTTAACTGTCTTTTTAATTCTTCCATTTCGTTAGTTAGGTTTTGATTCTCCTTCTTTAGTTCTTCCAGTCTATCTCTTTGGGTAACTAGTGTTAATTGGCTAAACCTAACCTCCCATGCTTCGTTCATTTTTTTTTAGTTTCTCTAGATTTACTAGTCGGGGGAGGTTGTCACCTCCCTCATTAAATCTATAAAAGCAGTTTTCTTCTCTTTACTTTGATCTGCTATTATCTATATTTCTGCTTTTGACACTTCTGCTTCCTTGTTCTTCCTCATCTGTTTGTTCTGCACCCCTTTTGTTAATACCCCTTCTAACATTCGGGGCCCGTTCGTCCCCTTCCTCATTTCCTTCCATTTTCTTCAGTAATCCCTCTCTTTTACCTTTTTCTTCACCTTCCCACTACACCACAAGCTTTCCCCTTCCCTATTAATACAACAAAGGTACTCCCTCATTTTTGAGATCGATGAAACTTGAAGTTTTCCAGGAGCTCCTAACTTCATTGTCACTTCGACCGACATGTGTGTGTGCTTTTACTCATTCACCCCCCTTATGAGAGTGTAAAGGTCTCTGGTGCATGTAAGATGCATTCATATGTTGTACGCAATTTTGGTTAACATGCTGTTCTATTTTGACAGGGAGATGGTAAACGGGAGGAGCGGGTTTTCAATATGACAGAACACATAATGGAATATGAGAAAGATGAGCTGGATGGCTATATTACTGACCATCCCATGCTTTGGATGTATCAACTTGTGTATGGCCTTAGTGTTATCATCATGCTTGCCACTGGCGTTGTCAAGGGTATTGGAGTTACTTTCAGGTTAGTGGACATATTTTGGTTAAGTCATTACTTATTGGTCTTCTTGTATATTTTGTTACTTTGGAAACAGGTGCTAATACCAATGGCATGTGATGAATTATGTAGAAAGTTTTGAATAGGTGTTTAATGTTTGGTCAATGTGTGGAAAGTAATACATACATACACCAAAGGCTTTCCCCCCTTACACGGGGGGTAGCCAAAAAGAAAAAAGGCATAGAAACCACTCCCACCCATTCCATTCCTCCCTCCGTCTTATCTTGGTACCTCCTGGATGACAGGTCATCCCTGCATCCTGTCCACTGCCCTGGGTCAGAAGCAGTGTCACAAGACACAGCATATCCACAGCAAGGCCACTTCAGTAATTCAGCAACCCCCCTCTCCATCCCCTCATGCAGAAATGGAGAAGACGGGGAGAAATCCTTTCAGGCTGCATCAAATTTTTTCTCATACATACTTCCTCACCCCCCATCCCCCACCCACTCATGCATCACAGCATCATCCATACACAACCCTTCTCCATTCACCCCTATCTTCTGTCCTCTCCCATCCTTCCTCAACAGACATTCCTCTCTTTTGTAATGCCCCTTTCACCCCATCCATCCATTTCATCCTAGGATGCCCCCTCATATTCACTCCTTACACCTCTGTCTTCCACACCTCTTTTACTAATCTTTCTTCACTCATTCTTTCTATGTGTTCAACCCTCTTAATGCTCTTTGATCAACCCTATCTCTCAGCTCCATTTCCACCCCTGTTCTCCTTCTCACCTCCTCATTTCTCACGGTATCTAGCCTAGTAACCCCTATCATGCTTCTCAGACATTTCATCTCAAACACATTCAAACTCCTTCTCTCTTCCTCTCTTATGTTCCATGTTTCTGCCCCATACAGTGCTGTCAGCACAATCACTCCTTCATATCCTCTTAGCATCCATTCCCAGATGTCTATTTCTCATTATACTTTTTAATCCACGAAGGCACTTACTCGCTTCTCTCAATCTACATTTTACCTCCACCCCCACTCCTCCCTTTCCTGCCCCATTCGCACCCAAGAATCTAAAACTATCCACTTCCTCCAGTCTCTCACCCTTAACCACTTCCATAAAGTGACGCCTGCATAGGCGTCATGAGGAGCAAGTGTATACGCGATGATGCCGACGTCGGCGTCTTGATTATATTTATTGTAGTCGTACCTACGTAACCTCCATTCTCTCTAAACTGGCTTCATCATATTTTCTATGGTTGTCAAAATTCATGGGTGAAAGAGAACGAACGATTGGGCACTGACTTTATTTTTTATAATGCGATTATTATGACGCAACATTGCATGTCGGGCAGCTAATGCTGCCAGACGTGCGATGTGCCCCGGAGTGAAGAGGTTAATGCTCACTTCCAGCCTGCTGTCACTCTCTCCCCTTGTACATCTCATCACCTTACTTTTACCCACATTTATCTTCAGCTTTCTCATTTCACACACCTTCTCAAACTCTGTCACTAACTTCCTCAATCCCTCCTCTGATCCTGCTACAAGCACAGTGTTGTCAGCAAACAACAACTGGCTTATTTCCCACTTTTTTCCATTTTCTTTAACCATCTCCAACCCCTGACCCCCCTTGCATTCACCTCTTGCATCACCCCATCCATGTTTAGATTGAACAGCCAGAGCGACATAACACATCTCTGACAAAATCCCACCTTTACCTAAAACCATTCACTCTCTCCATTTCTAATCCAAACACAAGCTCTACTACTCTCATAAAAACTCTTGACTGCTCTTAACAGCTTTTCTCCTATCCCATATACCTGCAGTACCTCCCACAGTGCCTTCCTGTCTACCCTGTGATAAGCCTTTTCCAGATCCATAAAAGCCCCCAAAACATCCTTACCTTTTCCAATAGCTTTCTCACATATCTGTCTTACCACAAAAATCTGATCTACACAACCCCTACCTGTCCTAAAACCACACTGTTCCTCACCAATTACTCCCTCTGTTCCTCTCCTAATCCTTTCAATCAAGACCCTCCCATAAGCCTTCCCAACTACACTCAACAAGCTGATCCCTCTGAAACTCATACTTGTCCCCCTTTCCCTAGTAATGTGGAACTATACAGGCACTCCTCCAGTCCTCCAGCACTCTACCCTCTCTTAAAAAAACATTAATAATAAGTAATAATGTTAATAATGGATATGATGATATATATATATATATATATATATATATATATATATATATATGTGTGTATTTACCTAGTTGTATTTACCTAGTTGTATTTTACGGGAAGGGGAGCTATGCTCGTGGGGTTCCGTCTTCATATCTCATTTTATCTAAACTATTTTTAAATTCATGTATTGTTTTTGCACACACCACTTTCTCATCTAACTTGTTCCAACTGTCTATTACTCTGTGAGGAAAGCTGTTCTTTTTCAAATCTCTTCTATAGCTGTCTTTTTTTATTTTCTTTCCGTGTCCTCTTGTATTTCTGTCATCCCATTTTATCAGATTCTCTCTATCAGTAATTTCTATGCCTTTCATGATTCTGTAAATAGCTATCAAATCTCCTCTCTCTCTTCTTTGCTCTAGTGTCTGTAGCTCAAGTTTTGCTAGTCTCTCTTCATATGATAGTTTTGAGAGTGTTGGTGCCAATTTTGTAATTGCTCTTTGTATTCTTTCAAGTTTTTTTATACATTTTTTTGTACTTGGTGACCATATCGTTGCTGCATATTCCAATCTTGGTCTTATCAGGGTGATTAGGATTTTCTTCACCATTTCTTCATCCAGGTATGTAAATGCAACTTTGATTGTTCTTATTAAATTATAAGTTTCTCCAAAAATCTTATTTATATGTTTCTCAGGTGACATATTATTCATAACAATGACTCCCAGGCCCTTCTCATTTTCTACTTTTTTTATTCCTTCTTCTCCCAATTTATATGCTCCTGTTATTCTGTTTTTGCTTTTTCCAAATTCCATTATACTACACTTTTTTGTATTGAACTCCATCTCCCACTTCCTACTCCATTCTTGTACTTTATTTAGATCTCTCTGTAGTGATTCACAATCTTCTTCAGTTTTCACTCTTTTCAGTAATTTTGCATCATCTGCAAAGAAGCTCATATAGCTTTCAATTCCTTCATCCATATCATTAATATATATAGCAAACATTATTGGGGCCAGAACTGTTCCCTGCGGAACACCGCTTATTACTTCATCCCATTTTGAGTGCTGGTTTCTTATCACTACTCTCATTTTTCTTTCTTGCAAAAAGTCCTCCATCCAATTTAGTAGTTTGCCCTGTATTCCTCCTTCATATTCTAATTTCTTAAGCAACTTCTTATGTGGTACTTTGTCAAAAGCTTTCTTTAGATCTAAAAATGCACAGTCCGCCCATCCATCTCTTTCTTGTATTATATCTATTAGCCTTGAATAGAAACATATTAAATTGGTGACGCATAATCGTCCTTGTCTGAATCCAAATTGCCTTGGATTTAACACTTTGTTTTTTTCTAAATATTTTACCCATCTACTTTTGATAATTCTTTCACAAATTTTTGCTATTGTACTTGTTAGAGAGACTGGTCTATAGTTGGTAGGTTCTTCTTTATTTCCTCCTTTATATATAGGTACTATATTTGCTTTTTTGCAATCTTCTGGAACTTTACCTTCTTTCAAGGAACTATTTAGTATGCTATGTATTTTGTCTGCCAGTTCATTCCTGCATTCTTTCAGTATCCAGTTTGCTATTTCATCTGGTCCATGCGATTTTCTGACATCAAGATTACTCAAGTGTGTTAATATTTCATTCTTTGTTACTTCTATTTCTTCCATAGGGGGGACTTTCTCTTTCCATTCGTTCTCTTCAGGTTGTATGTTCTCCCTTGTAAACACTGATTTAAAATGTTTGTTCATAATTTCCGCCATTTCCATTTCCTCAGTGTATTCAACTCCCTCCTGTCTTAATTTCTCCAAGTCTTGTTTGTTTTTCAGTTTATTGTTTACAAATCTGTAGAATAGTTTTGGTTGATCTTTACACTTTTCTATGATATCTTTTTCATATTTTCTCTTTTCCTCTCTGCACATTTGTACATATTCATTTCTATAACAGGTATATATTTTCCATTTTTCAGGTCTTCTGTCTTTTTTCCATCTGGTCCAGGCTTTGTCTCTTTTGTCTTTTAACTCCCTACAGCTTTTGTTGTACCAGCATTTTACATATTCTTTTTCTTGTTTTTGTCTTGGGACATACTTTTCCACTCCTTTTTTGTAAATTTTTGTCAAAATATTCCATTTCTCTTCTACTGTTGTTTCTTCTTTGTATATTTCTTCCCAGTTTTCTTGTTGAAAGAATTCTCTTATTTTATCAAAGTTTGTTTTTTCATACATCATTCTTCCTTTTCTATATTGTTCATTTCTTTTCATATATTTTTCTTCATTAAGTTCCAGTTCAATCAATATGTGGTCACTTTTACTTATTGGTGTTTTATATTCAATCTTGTCCACTATTCTAGGTTCGGATGTAATTACTAGGTCTAGTCTCGATGGCTCTTCTTCATTTCTATACCTAGTGTTCTCCTGTATCCATTGTGTCATTGTATGGTCAGTAACCATCTCAAGTAGAGCATTTCCCCATGAGCCGTCTCCACCCTTTACTGTCATTTCTTCCCAGCAGATTTCTTTGCAATTAAAGTCGCCCATCATAACTATTTTTCCTCCCTCTTCCATTATCTTGTTTAATGTTATCTTTGTGTCCTCTAACATACTTTTATGTTCACTCTCTTCCCATGAGGCTGTTTTCGGGGGCACATAATTTATCACAAACTTTCTGCTCTTCTTATCTCTGTCTTCTACTTCCATCATTATCATCTCTACTGTATTCTTTCTATATGTGACACACTTCACGTTTATATCCTTCTTAGTCAGGAACATAACTCCACCCCCTTCCTTTTTCACTCTGTTTCTAATCCAATAATTATATGCATCATGTCCTACACTGTTGGGTGGTAGTGGACCTTTTAATTTTGTTTCTACAATTCCCTTTATGTCTGGTTCTTTTTCTTTCAAATAATCATTCAGCTCATTCAATCCTGTTATTAATCCATCTATATTTGTGTAAGACACTCTTAGTTTTCTGCCACTTCCATTGTGTTCTCTGTTTCCCTTTTGTTTTTCTCTTGTATGTCGACTTTCTTTAGTTTCATATTCACTACTCTCCAATAGAATCTCTCTTTTTCTGACTCCGTTCTTATCTCGTTTTTTTCCTTTGCTTCAAGTCTTTTCTGTTTTCTTCCTCTCTTTCCTCTTTATTCATTTCCCTTTTTATCCATACCTTTTTATATTGTTCACTTGTTGCTAGTTTCCCTGTTTTGGATAAGATATTCTCAGCCGTAGTTTGTGACCTGAATTTAATCTTAATTGGTCTGGTCTTGTCTGTACTATATATCCCGAGCCTGAATTTCTCTTCGATTTGTTTCATTATTTCTGGTTCATCTTCCTGAACTAATTCTAGTAAATTTCTTACTTTTTCATTTTCCTCTTTGATTCTTGTGGTTCTATCTGGGTTATGTTTCTCTTCCATTCCTAATATAATTATACATTTCTTTCTGTCTGCTAAGTCTCTTACTATATTCTCCTTCTGTCTCATCACTTTAATAACTGAGTTTTCAGTTTGTTCATTCATTTGCTGTCTGATTATGTCAGTGAATGCAACCTTGCTATTTTCTTGAATTTTTTTCCAACCCTCCTTGTTCTCCTTATTATTCTCCTTTAAGACTTTATTCTCATATTTTACTTCTTTTAACTGTTTTTTTAATTCTTCAATTTCCTTAGTTAAGTTTTTGTTCTCCTTCTCTAGTTCTTCCAATTTTTCAACTCTCCGTATAATGTTGTTAACATGACCGAACCTATGCTCCAAGTCCTCGATCATCTTATCGACCTTCTCTTCTAGTCTTGTCAGTCGGGGGGGGGTTTGTGTCCCCCCCGCCCTCTTTAAATCCCTGGAAAATATTCTCATCACTTTCTACTGTATTGCTCTTATCTATACTTCTAATCTTTACATTTTTATTAGACATTTCATCGTCGCTCAGCTGGTCGGGGGGTCGTTTGTTTACCTTTCGCCTGTCTGCCTGGGCCAAGTCCTCTCCTTCCTCATTTCCTTCCATTTCCCTCAGCAATCCCTCCCCTTCTCCTCTTTCCCTACTTTCCCACTACCCCACGAGCAATTTCCCCCCACCCTGTAAATACAATAGGCACTTCTCTTTGCGTTGGGATCCACGTAACTTCAATTTTCTTCAGAACATCTTCTAAGCCGTCCGTTCGTTGAAGTGTGTGTGTGTGTATTTACCTAGTTGTATTTACCTAGTTGTATTTTACGGGAAGGGGAGCTATGCTCGTGGGGTCCCGTCTTCATATCTCATTTTATCTAAACTATTTTTAAATTCATGTATTGTTTTTGCACACACCACTTTCTCATCTAACTTGTTCCAACTGTCTATTACTCTGTGAGGAAAGCTGTTCTTTTTCAAATCTCTTCTATAGCTGTCTTTTTTTATTTTCTTTCCGTGTCCTCTTGTATTTCTGTCATCCCATTTTATCAGATTCTCTCTATCAGTAATTTCTATGCCTTTCATGATTCTGTAAATAGCTATCAAATCTCCTCTCTCTCTTCTTTGCTCTAGTGTCTGTAGTTTAAGTTTTTGTAGTCTCTCTTCATATGATAGTTTTGAGAGTGTTGGTGCCAGTTTTGTGATTGCTCTTTGTATTCTTTCAAGTTTTTTTATACATTTTTTTGTACTTGGTGACCATATCGTTGCTGCATATTCCAATCTTGGTCTTATCAGGGTGATTAGGATTTTCCTCACCATTTCTTCATCCAGGTATGTAAATGCCACTTTGATTGTTCTTATTAAATTATAAGTTTCTCCAAAAATCTTATTTATATGTTTCTCAGGTGACATATTATTCATAACAATGACTCCCAGGTCCTTCTCATTTTCTACTCTTTTTATTCCTTCTTCTCCCAAATTATATGATCCTGTTATTCTGTTTTTGCTTTTTCCAAATTCCATTATACTACACTTTTTTGTATTGAACTCCATCTCCCACTTCCTACTCCATTCTTGTACTTTATTTAGATCTCTCTGTAGTGATTCACAATCTTCTTCAGTTTTCACTCTTTTCAGTAATTTTGCATCATCTGCAAAGAAGCTCATATAGCTTTCAATTCCTTCATCCATATCATTAATATATATAGCAAACATTATTGGGGCCAGAACTGTTCCCTGCGGGACACCGCTTATTACTTCATTCCATTTTGAGTGCTGATCTCTTATCACTACTCTCATTTTTCTTTCTTGCAAAAAGTCTTCCATCCAATTTAGCAATTTACCTTGTATTCCTCCTTCATATTCTAATTTCTTAAGCAACTTCTTATGTGGTACTTTGTCAAAAGCTTTTTTTAGGTCTAGAAATGCACAATCAGCCCATCCATCTCTTTCTTGTATTATATCTATTAGCCTTGAATAGAAACATATTAAATTGGTGACGCATGATCGTCCTTGTCTGAATCCAAATTGCCTTGGATTTAGTACGTTGTTTTTTTCCAAGTATTTTACCCATCTACTTTTGATAATTCTTTCACAAATTTTTGCTATTGTACTTGTTAGAGAGACTGGTCTATAGTTGGTAGGTTCTTCTTTATTTCCTCCTTTATATATAGGTACTATATTTGCTTTTTTCCAATCTTCTGGAACTTTTCCTTCTTTTAAGGAACTGCTTATTATGCTATGTATTTTGTCTGCCAGTTCATTCTTGCATTCTTTCAGAATCCAGTTTGCTATTTCATCTGGCCCATGCGATTTTCTGACATCAAAATTACCCAAGTGTGTCAATATTTCATTCTTTGTTACTTCTATTTCTTCCATAGGGGGGACTTTTTCCTTCCACTCAATCTCTTCAGGTTGTATATTTTCCCTTGTAAACACTGATTTAAAATGTTTGTTCATAATTTCTGCCATTTCCATTTCCTCAGTGTATTCAACTCCTCCTTGTCTTAATTTCTCCAAGTCTTGTTTGTTTTTCAGTTTATTGTTTACAAATCTGTAGAATAGTTTTGGTTGATCTTTACACTTTTCTATAACATCTTTTTCATATTTTCTTTTTTCCTCTCTGCACTTTTGTACATATTCATTTCTATAACCAGTATATATTTTCCATTTTTCAGGTCTTCTGTCTTTTTTCCATCTGGTCCAGGCTTTGTCTCTTTTGTCTTTTAACTCTCTACAACTTTTGTTGTACCAGCATTTTACATATTCTTTTTCTTGTTTTTGTCTTGGGACATACTTTTCCACTCCTTTTTTGTAAATTTTTGTCAAAATATTCCATTTCTCTTCCACTGATGTTTCTTCTTTGTATATTTCTTCCCAGTTTTCTTGTTGGAAGAATTCTCTTATTTTATCAAAGTTTGTTTTTTCATACATCATTCTTCCTTTTCTATATTGTTCATTTCTTTTCATATATTTTTCTTCATTAAGTTCCAGTTCAATCAATATGTGGTCACTTTTACCTATTGGTGTTTTATATTCAATCTTGTCCACTATTCTAGGTTCAGATGTAATTATTAAGTCTAGCCTCGATGGTTCTTCTTCATTTCTATACCTAGTGTTCTCTTGTATCCATTGTGTCATTGAATGGTCAGTAATCATCTCAAGTAGAGCATTTCCCCATGAGTCATCACTACTCTTTACTGTCATTTCTTCCCAGCAGATTTCTTTGCAATTAAAGTCGCCCATCATAACTATTCTTCCTCCGTCTTCCATTATTTTAGTTAATGCTATCTTTGTGTCCTCTAACATACTTTTATGTTCACTCTCCTCCCATGAGGCTGTTTTCGGAGGCACATAATTGATCACAAATTTTCTGCTCTTCTTATCTCGGTCTTAACTTCCATCATAATCATCTCTACTGTATTCTTTCCATATATGACACCTTTCACGTTTATATCCTTCTTAGTCAGGAACATAACTCCACCCCCTTGTTTTTTCTCTCTGTTTCTAATCCAATAATTGTATGTATCATGTCCTACACTGTTGGGTGGTAGTGGGCCTTTTAATTTTGTTTCTACAATTCCCATTATGTCCGGTTCTTTTTCTTTCAAATAATCATTCAGTTCATTCAATCCTGTTATCAATCCATCTATATTTGTGTAAGACACTCTTAGTTTTCTGCCACTTCCATTGTATTCTCTGTTTCCCTTATGTTTTTCTTTAGTATGTCGAACTGCTTTATTTTCATGTTCACTACTCTCCAATAGAATCTCTCTTTCTCTGACTCCGTTCTTTCCACGTTTTTTGCCTTAGCTTCAATTCTTTTCTGCTTTTCTGCCTCTCTTTCCTCCTTATTCATTTCTCTTTTTATCCATACCTTTTTATATTGATCATTTGTTGCTAGTTTCCCTGTCTTGGATAGAATTTTCTCTGCCGTTGTTTGTGACCTGAATTTAATCTTAATTGGTCTGGTCTTATCTGTACTATATTTTCCGAGTCTGAATTTTTCCTCAATTTCCTTTATAATTTCTGGTTCATCTTCCTGGACTAATTTTAATAAACTGCTTACTCTTTCATTTTCCTCCTTGATTCTTGCAGTTCTATCTGGGTTATGTTTCTCTTCCATTCCTAATATAATTATACATTTCTTTTTGTCAGCTAATTCTCTTACTATATTCTCCTTCTGTCTCATCACTTTAATAACTGAGTCTTCATTATGTTCTTTCAATTGCTGTTTGACTATGTCAGTGAATGAAACCTTATTCCCTTCTTGAGTTATTCTCCAATTTTTAGCTTCTGTAGCTATTTTCTCTCTGTTTTCATTACTATTCTTCTTCAATTTCTCATTCTCCTCCTTTACATTTCCTAACTGTCTTTTTAGGTCCTCTATTTCTTCAGTTAAGTTTCTGTTAGCCTTCTCTAGTTGTTCCAACCTTTCAATTCTCTGGAAAATGGAGTCTACGTTACCTAACTTACGCTCCAAGTCCTCGATCACCTTATCAACTCTCTCCTCTAGTCTTATCAGTCGGGGGGGGGGGGGGTTGTGTCCCCCCCACCCTCTTTAAATCCCTGGAACATATTCTCGTCACTTTCTTCTGTATTGCTCCTCTCTATACTTCTAATCTTTACATTTTTATTAGACATGTCATCCTCACTCAGTCTTTTGTTTACCTTCCGCTTGTCTGGCTGGGCCAAGTCTACTCCCTCCTCATTTCCTTCCATTTCCCTCAGTAATCCCTCCCCTTTTCCTCTTTCCCTACTTTCCCACTACTCCACGAGCAATTTCCCCCCCACCCTGCAAAAACACTAGGCACTTCTCTTTGCGTTGGGATTCACAGACTTCAGTTTTCTTCAGAACGTCATCCAAGCCGTCCATTCGCTGAAGTGTGTGTGTGTGTGTGTGTGTGAAGTTTTTGTATTCACAGTCTTTCCTTGATTTTGTTGTACTGGAATGAGTATTGGAGATGTGGCAGAATATCAAGTACAAGTTATGCCTTACTAATCAAGCAGGCTTGGGATCAGACCAATGCAGATATAGAGCTTTGATGTTTAGAAAAGAAAAGAAAGAAAAAAATTATGATAATAGTGTTTAACAATATGTATATCCCTCTTGGTCAGTGCCTCCATGCAGAGGACTTTAAAGCAGAATTCAATGTAGTATGCCTTTTCTATGAACTTTCTCTACCAGGCAGCCTCAAACTGTCTCCATTTCTGACCTCTGCCCAGTTACCAACACTCTAAACTGCTTGGGCAGTGAGCATCCCAGTTAGGCATATGTAGAAGAGAAACATCAGTAATCCAAAGTAATCTAGCAGTATCAACCACTATAAGTTAACTGTGGTAGATGTAAACAATATGAGGTGGTAATGGCACTACAAGCCATGCCAAGCAGTGGCCATGTCAATTAATGACATCAAATTCAAATCACTGTCCAGAACTGGTGGACCCAAGAATGCTGGATTAATGAGGCTGAGCCTGCACTCTTTGATTCAGACTCTTTTCCCCCCTCATTCTCAACTTACATGCTATTTCCTGTAATGCAAGGTAACTAGGCATGGAATGGAAAAATCTTCCATTTTACTCATCCCATCTCATACATTGTTTTCACCCCTTCCTGATTTTACCGTAAGAGGGTTGCTCAATGTCATTTCCCTCCTTAATACAGAGTTCTGGCAGGATCTTCCCAGCTTCATAATGACATGTTTGCCAGTGTTCTTCGTGCTCCCATGTCATTTTTAGATACAACACCAACTGGCAGAGTGCTCAACCGTTTTTCAAGAGACTTAGATGAGTGTAAGTGTACTACTCTTCACACATGAGTGAGATTTGGTTTAACTTTGACATATATTGACAGCTCAACACATTTATCAACCAACATTTATAAAATCTCTCTTACCTTAGGGTTCTTGAATATTCTGTTTCTCTTTTTCTCTCTCTTTGTCTCTGTCTCTACCTCTTTCTCCCTTTTTTCTGTCTTCCTCTTTTTTTATCTTTCTTGTCTTTTCTCTCTATTCTCCTCTCTCTTTCTCTCTATTCTCTGCTCTCTCTCTCTTTTCTCCATTCTCTTTCTCTTTATTCTTCTCTGTCTCTCTATTCTTCTCTCTCTCTCTCTCTCTCTCTCTCTCTCTATTCTTCTCTCTCCTCTCTCTCTCTCTCTCTCTCTCTCTCTCTCTCTCTCTCTCTCTCTCTCTCTCTCTCTCTCTCTCTCTCTCTCTCTCTCTCTCTCTCTCTCTCTCTCTCTCTCTCTCTCTCTCTTCTCTCTCTCTCTCTCTCTCTCTCTCTCTTCTTCTCTCTCTCTCTCTCTCTCTCTCTCTCTCTCTCTCTCTCTCTCTCTATATATATATATATATATATATATATATATATATATTCTTCTCTCTCTCTCTCTCTCTCTCTCTCTCTCTCTCTCTCTCAAACTAGTGTAGAGCCCCATATTGCTTGATATATGGAGTGTTTAGTGTAATTTATTATTTTTGGATGTATTTGATTTATCTTCTTATAATTTCCTACTGTGTCTCAGCCAACTGGTAATGAATTTTGTGCCAGCTTTTAATCTGTGCTCATTTAAGGTACCTTGCAAAGTTAGAGAGGAAGCACTGTATTAAAATTTTCTCAGTAACTTAGTACCATCAGTGTGGTGTGCATACATGCAAGTTCAGGTCACTATTTTTCTTATCATAGCTTTTTTTTTCCACAGTGGATGTGCGAGTGCCTTTCTTTATGGAATTTGTACTTCAAGGAATCCTGTTTGTCCTTGCTCAACTTGTTTTAACAGTTTACCTCTACCCAATTTTCCTTGCTCCATTAGCAGTTATAGCAGGTAACTTTGCGATAAGGGTTATTTTTGTTAATGTGATACTACAGTACATTATGTGTTCCAGTTTGATGGAGCTATCCAGTTTCAAATTGTGTGAGGCTTCTATCATGATTCTTAAAACTTTTCTCTTATCTTTTATGTACTTGTAAACAAATTGGATGTAAAAGTATTTGATAGAGATGAATTATTGTGTCTATAATTTTAAGGGGAAATATAATGTCTTGTAATTTTTCCTCTCTTAGTCCTTTTCATCATTCTGGATGTCTTCCTTAATGCTGGAGTACGTGAATTGAAACGTTTGGACAATACCCTCAAATCACCTGTGATCCAATTCATTGGTTCAACCATCTCAGGACTCACAGTTATACGTACTTATGACAGAGAGGGCCTTTTTACCAGAAGGTAATTGTGTTTGATGAATCTTCTGTTAAATTTTCAGTGAATTAATGATAAAAAATGTTTACTTTAGCGCCTTTGGCATGTATGAATAAACAAAATAATGATAGGTGGGGTGAAGGGCATCTTGGATTCTTGAGGAATATATGTGTAGCAGTGAAGAGAGTGTGCAAAAGATAGTGAGGGGAGATTGTAAATGGATGAAATGGAAATTTTCTTCTGTAAATATCATTTGACCATTCCCCACCCTGCTCATGAGATATTACTCTTGTACCCAAGGCCCCCGTCACCCCATCCATCCATCCATCCTATTCTTGGTCTTCCTCTCAAGTTCATTCCATCCACCTCAGCCTTCCACAGTTTTTGCTATTCTCTCTTCACACATTCACCATCTCTGTACTCTTTGATCAACACCAACTCTCTTTCCATGCCTGCTCTCTGCCTCACTTCCTCATTTCTTACTATGTCCATCCTCATAGCCTCCACCATACTTTACAAACATGTTCATCTCCAGCATGTTTAGGCTCTTCCTTTCAGTTTCCCTTAAATTTTAAGTCTGGCCTATAATCACCCCAGCATACAGTCTCCTCTTTGTGTTCATCCTCAGAAGCCTATTTCCCATGACAGTTGCATCCCTTAGTCTGTAATTTACCTCCACCCCAACTTCTCCATTCCCTGATACATGTAATCATGAATACTTAAAGCTCTTCATTTACTCCAGCCTTTCTCCTGTAAGACTTTCCTCCAAACTCACTGCTGCCCTGTCTTGTACATCTCATCACCTCACATTTGCCCACATTTGCTTTCAACTTTCTCCTCTCACATATCTTACCAAATTCCACCACTAGTTGTCTTAGACCCTACTCTAACTCAGCCACAAGTTTAGTGTCAGCTGTAGATAATGACTGGATCCCCTCCCACTTCCACTCTCACTAATCAATTCCAATCCCATGCCCAAAATCCTTACTTTTACCTTCCATACCACCCTATCCATGTACAGATTGAACAACCATGATGACATTATACAACCCTGGCAGAGTCCCACCTTCACCTCAAACCACTTGCTTTCTCCATTTCCAATCTTAACAAAGGATTACAAAGGCAGAGCATGTAAAAACTGTTGACTACCCTCAACAGCCTTGCCCCAATCACATGTACCCATAGCACTTTTCACAGTGCATCCCTGTCAACTCTGCCATGTGCCTTTTCATGTATATATATATATATATATATATATATATATATATATATATATATATATATATACACATACAGACATACATGACAGAATTGAATAGAACCAAGAAAAATGCATTTCAGCTCTTATTTAATGCTTAAAGTTATTCAAATTTACCTAATATGTTATATATACCTAGATTTATATTTCAGATTACACACAAGATTAATCAAGTATGCCACGAACCAAAGGAGCAGTAGACCTATCTGAATTTCAGCGAGGTCATATTGTGGGTCAGCATGAAGGTGGACTTAATCAATGCAAAATATCTGAAAATCTGTCAATACCCCTTTCTACTGTTAATAGAGTGATTGTACAATTCACCAGAGAGGGCAAGAAGGGCACAAAACCTCATTCAGGTTGTCCCAGGCCCTCAGAAAGAACCTTGCATTGTGTCAAAAGAAATATCAAAGAGGATCCACATTGCAAGGCCTATGACATAGCAGCACAAGCTTATGTCAGTCCCAGAACAGCTGTCAGGTATCTCCACAAGCTGGGTTACTATGGCAGAGCTGCAAGAAGGAAACTACTCTTTTGTCCAGCCAATATCAAGTGCCGAAATGATTGGGCTGTTAAGATGGTGGAGAGACCTGTGGCCTTTTAGAGCACTTGTCATTTTCTCTGATGAGTTGCAATTCGCATTATTTTCTGACAATGGAAGAGTGTGGGTCTGGAGACTCTGTAGTCAAGAATTTGACCCCAAAAGACTGCAGCCAACAGTGAAACATGGGGGCATTTCAGTAATGGTGTGGGGTGCAATTTGGAGTGATGGTCGATCAGAGCTTGTGGAGTGTCAAGGAAACATCAATTCAGGCAAATATGTTTCTATATTAAAGGAAGGATACATTCCAATATTCTCCAGTGGTAGAATGAGTAAAAATGTCTTCCTATTTATGGAAGATGGAGCTCCTTGTCACACTGCTCAAGCAACACAAAATTGGTTGAGCCAAAATTCATACATACATATACCAAGGGCTTTTTCCCCCTTACAAGGGAAGTAGCCAAAAACCAAAGGCATAAAAATCATTCCCACCCTTTCCATCCCCAATACACTCCACTCCCCTCCACCCTCTACCCTCCCTCTTATCTTAGCACCTCCTGGATGACAGGTCATCCCTGCACCTTGTCCACTGCCCTGGGTCAGAGGCAGTGTCACATCCACAGCAAGGCCGCTTCATTAAATCAATGACCCCCCCCCCTCTCTCCATCCCCTCATGCAGAAAAGGAGAAGATGGAGGAGAAATCCTTTTGGGCTGTGTCAAATGTTTCTCACACATACTACCTCACCCATTCCACCTCATGCATCACAACATCATCCATATACAACCATTCTCCATTCACCCCTGTCTTCTGTCCTATCCCATCCTTCCTCAACAGACATTCCCCTCTTCCCCAAAGCTACTTAAACCCCATCCATCTATCTCATCCTAGGTCGCCCCCTCATGTTCACTCCCTCCACATCTGCCTTCCATACCTCTTATACTAGTCTTTTTTCACTCATTCTTTCCATGTGTCATTCATACACAACCATTCTCCATTCACCCCTATCTTCTGTCCTCTCCCATCCTTACTCAATAGACATTTCCCTCTTTCCCAATGCCCCTTTTACGACATCCATCCATTTCATCCTAGGTCACCCCTCATGTTCACTCCTTCCACCTCTGCTGTCCACACCTCTTTTACTAGTCTTTCTTTACTCATTCTTTCCATGTGTCCAAACCATCCCAATACTCTTTCATCCACCCTATCTTCCAACTCCCTTACCACCACCCCTGTTCTCCTCACCTCTTCATTTCTCACTCTATCTAGCCTAGTAACCCCCATCATACTTCTCAGACACCTCATCTTAAACAGATTCAAATTCCTTCTCTCCTTCGCTCTTATGTTCCATGTTTCTGCCCCATACAGTGCTGTTGGCACAATCACTCCTTCATACAGTCTCCTCTTAGCATCCATTCCCAAATGTCTGTTTCTCATTACACTTTTTAATCCACTAAGGCATTTACTCACTTCTCTCAAATTACATTCTACCTCCACCCCCACTCCTCCCTTTCCTGCCGCATTCACACCCAAGTATCTAAAACTATCCACTTCCTCCAGTCGCTCTCCCTTAATGCTTACTTCCAGTCTCTTGCCACCTTCACCCCTTGTATGTCTCATCACCTTACATTTACCCACATTTATCTTCAACTTTCTTCTTTCACACACTCTCCCAAACTCTGTCACCAACTCCCTCAATCCCTTCTTTGATCCCGCTACAAGCACAGTGTCGTCCGCAAACAACAGCTGGTTTACCTCCCACTTTTCTCCATTTTCTTTTACCATCTCCAATCCCTGACCCACCACCCTTGCATTTACCTCTCGCACCACCCCATCCATGTATAAGTTGAACAGCCAGGGCAACATAACACATCCTTGACGAAGTCCCACCTTTACCTCGAACCACTCGCTCTCTCCATTTCTAATCCTGGCACATGCTCCACTACTCTCATAAAAACTCCTGACAGCTTCTTAACCCCTTCCATACGGTGCCGCACACGTAGGCGTCATGAGGAGCAAGTGGATTCGCGACACTGCCATATCGGCGTCTTGATTATATTTATTGTAGTCGCCCCTGTGTTTTTACATTCTCCCAAATGCGCCCTGAATCCCATTCTCTGTGGTTTTCAAAATTCGCGGGTGAAAGAGAGAACGATCGATATAAGCGGTGACTATATTTTATGATGCGAGTATTATTACGACACGTCATACGGCTGGCATTGGCTGCTGCCCGCGAGATTTAAGTCCCGTACTGAAGTGGTTAACCACTTCACTCCGGGCCAAAATCTCGTGGGCAGCATGAGCTGCCAGATGTACGATGTTGCGTCATAATACTCACATCATAAAAAATAGTCACCGCTTATATCGATTGTTCTCTCTTTCACCCGTGAATTTTGATAACCATAGAAAATGTGATGAAGCCAGTTTACAGAGTATGTCAGTTACGCAGGGACAACTACAATAAATATAATCAAGACGCCGATATGGCAGTCTCGCGTATCCACTTGCTCCTCATGCCGCCTACGTAGGCGGCACCGTATGGAAGAGGTTAAAGCTTTCCTCCTATCCCATGTATCTGCAAAACCTCCCACAGTTCCTTCCTGTCTACCCTGTCATAAACCTTTTCCAAATCTATAAAAGCCCAAAAAACATCCTTACCCTTTCTTATAGCTTTCTCACATATCTGTACATACATACATACATACACCAAAGGCTTTTCCCCCTTACAAGGGAGGTAGCCAAAAAACAAAGTCATTAAAACTATTCCCACCCATTGCATCCCTAATACACTCAACTCCCCTCCACCCTCCCTCTTATCTTGGCACCTCCTGGATGACAGGTCATCCCTGCATCTTGTCCATTGCCATGGGTCAGAAGCAGTGTCACAAGACACAGCACATCCACAGCAAGGCCGCTTCATTAAATTGGCGACCCCCTCCGTCCCCTCATGCAGAAAAGGAGAAGATGGGAAAAAATCCCATCGGGCTGCGTCAAATTTTTCTCACACGTACCTCACCCCCCATCCCCCCACCCATTCCACCTCATGCATCACATCATCATCCATATACAACCATTCTCCATTGACCCGTCTTCTGTCCTATCCCGTCCTTCCTCAACAGACATTCCCCTCTTCCCCAAAGCCCCTTTCACCCCATCCATCCATCTCATCCTAGGTTGCCCCCTCATGTTCACTCCCTCCACATCTGCCTTCCATACATCTTTTACTAGTCTTTCTTAACTCATTCTTTCCATGTGTCCAAACCATTCCAATACTCTTTCATCCACCCTATCTGTCTTACCACAAAAATCTGATCTATGCAACCTCTATCTGTCCTAAATCCACACTGTTCATCACCAATCCCTCTGTTCCTCTCCTAATTCTCTCAATCAAAATCCTCCCATAAGCCTTCCCAACTACACTCAACATACTAATCCCTCTCAAACTACTACACTCACACTTGTCCCCTTTTCCCTTGTAGAGTGGAACTACAGGCAGTCCTCCAGTCCTCCAGCACTCTACCCTCTCTCCAACAAACATTAAATAACCTTACCACCCAGTCCACCATCACTGTACCTCCCAAAATGGGATCACAAAACTTCCATGGCAAAGTCAGTCCCTGGATATGAACCCTATTGAACACCTCTTGGGCATATTAGACTGACAACTTTGCAAAAAGAACAGGACATCTTCAACGCCCAAACTCTCAGGATTACTATGGGAAATATGGCAAGAAGTCCCTCAAGATGATATGAACTAATCACTAGCATGCCCAGAAGGGTCCTTGTATTAAAAAAAGCAAAGGGGATGTCAACAAGTATTAGTTATTCACATTGTGACCATTTATTAGCACTTTAATTGTATATATATACTAAGTGCTTCTTCCACATCTCAGTCTGGGGTACTGGCTGCATGTTATTGTGGCTAAGCAGCATACAGCTGATACTTTAAGGTCTATATGGGGTGCCCCTATGGACCAGAGCCACACATCATTTTGTCTGTGATAGAGGAAATCTGTTCATAGAGAAATGATATTTTATTATACTGCAACTGTCCCTCTGTTATACTGTCCCCCCACCCATTGTTACTGTCCTGTACTATTTCTCTGAATATTTATTTCCTTTTTTTGTCTAACCCTGTGGTGGGGGAAAAGAATACTGCCACCAAGTCTTCCCACTTGAGTTGTACAAGGCGACAAAAAACAGAATGGGGATAGGACTAGGCATCCTTCTCTCTGAAGCCCCAAAGGGGACATTCCTAAAAAAAGTAAAGGCATAAGAGGGTCTAGGAGTTTTCCAACCATTACCCTAAGGTTTGGGTCTTTTAATATGCATGGCTGTGGTATAGATGAGAGTAAAAGGAAGAGATAGGCAGTATGTTTGTGAGAAGAAAGTTGGATGTGTTGGCATTGAGTGAAACTAAGTTGAAAGGGAGGGGCAGGTGTGAGTTTGGGAGTGTAGTTGGGAGGTTCTCAGGAGTGAAGAGAGGACAAGGAAGAGAAGGGGTAGCTATACTAGTAAGTGAAGTGATAGGTAAGCATGTAGTGGAGTGAAAGTAGGTTTCTTCAAAGTTAATGTGGATGAAAATGAAACTGAGAAGGGAGATATGAGTTTTTGTAAGTTCATATGGGCCTGGTAGTGAGAAGAGTGTAGAGGAAAGGGAGGTTTTTTGGTTGGATTTAAATGGGTTCATAGAGGGATTAAGGAGAAATGTCATTATAGTGGTATTGGGAGACCTTAATGCTAGAGTAGGAAATGAAGCAATAGACAGAGTGATTGGGAAGTGTGGAGTTCCAGGAAAAAATTGTAGTGGAGAGTTGATGGTGGAGATGTGTTTAGAGAGTTGATGATAGCAAATACAGAGTTTAGGAAGTTCACATGGGGGAGGGTGGTGGATGGAAGGGTGGTAGATAATGTTAATGGACTATATAGTGGTAACCAGGAGTATAGTAGGAAGAGTTAAGGATGTACATGTTCTAAGGGGAGAGAGTGGAGGAATATCAAATAATTTTTTGGTGGAAGGTAAGTTGAGACTGGAGGATAGATGGAGAAAGAGGAAAAGGACAGAAGGTAGGGAGGTGCTTAGAGTGAACTGCTTAAATTAGAAAAAAGGAGGAGTATAAGAAGAAGCTGAGAGAGGGGTGGGAGGGAATGAAGGATAGAGTAGAGCTAGGAGTGGAGGAGGAATGGGGATGGTTCAAGGAGGGAGTCACAAGGTGTGCAAAGATGGTGTGTGGAACAAGGAGACTGGGAGGAAATAGAAGGAAGGGTAGTGAGTGGTGAAATAAGGAAACAAAGAAGGTTGTAGAAGAGAAGAATCAAGCTTTCACAGATTGGTTACAAAATAGGACGAGGGAATCATATGAGAGGTACAAAAAGAAGAGAAGTAAAGCATAAGATAAAGGAGGCAAAGAGGAGAGCAGATGTGAAATGGGGTAAGAGTATGACAGAAAATTTTGAAAGTAATAAAAAAATTTTTTGAAAGAAATTAAGAGAGGAAGAGGAGGCAAATCAAGTAGAGAAGAAAAGGTAAAAGGTGCAGATGGAGAGATGATAATAGAAGAGAAGGCAGTAAAAAGAAGATAAGCAGAGTATTTTAGGGAGTTACTAAATGTGAAGTAGGATAGGGAGGGAAAGGTAGTTGTAGTGGGAAGCACTAAGAAAATGACTGTCATGAGTGATGATGAAAGCAGGTAAGGGTTGGATGGATGTCATGCATAATGTGTGAAAGAAGGAGGTACAGCGATGGTGGACTAACTGGTGAGGTTATTTAATGTTTGTTTAAGAGAGGGTAGAGTACCAGTAGTGTTCCACTTTACAAGGGAAAGGGGACAAGTGTTTCAGAGGAATCAGCTTGTTTATTCGGGAAGGCTCATGGGACGGTCTTGATTGAGAGAATTAGGAGAGGAACAGAGGGAGTAATTGGTGAGGAACAGTGTGGGTTTAGGACAGGTAGGTGGTTGCGTAGATCAGTTTTTGCGGTAAGACAGATATGTGAGAAAGCTATAGGAAAGGGTAAGGATGTATTTTGGGCTTTTATGGATTTGGAAAAGGCTTATGACAAGGTAGACAGGAAGACACTGTAGGAGGTATTCCAGATATATAGGATAGGAGGAATGCTTTTAAAGAGCAGTGAGGAGTTTGTACGAGAGTAGTAGAGCTTGTGTTAGGATTAGAAATTGAGAGAGTGGTTCGAGATAAAGGTGGGACTTCATCATGGATGTGGTATGTCACCCTGGCTATTCAATTTATACATGAATGAAGTGGTGCGAGAAGTAAATGCAAGGGTAGTGGGTCAGGGATTGGAGATGGTTAAAGAAAATGGAGGAAAGTGGGAGATAAGCCAGTTGTTATTTGCTGATGGCACTGCACTTGTAGCAGGATCAGAGGAGGGATTGAGGAAGTTAGTGACAGAGTTTGGGAAAGTGTGTCAAAGAAGGAAGTTGAAGATAAATGTGGGTAAAATTAAGGTGATGAGATGTACAAGGGGAGAAAGTGGCAGCAGACTGGAAGTGAGTATTAAGGGAGAGAGACTGGAGGAAGTGGATAGTTTTACGGTAGATACTTGGGTGCAAATGTAGTGGGAAAAGTGGAGTGGAGGTGGAGGTAAAATGTAGATTAAGAGAAGCCTTCATGGATTAAAAAGTGTAATAAGAAATAGACATTTAGGAATGGATGCCAAGAGGAGATTGTATGAAGGAGTGATTGTGCCAACAGCACTGTACAGGGCAGAAACATGGAATTTAAAAGATGAAGAGAGGAGTTTGAATATGTTTGAGATGAGGTGCCTGAGAAGTATGATAGGGGTTACTAGGCTAGATAGAGTGAGAAATGAGGAGGTGAGGAGGAGAATAGGGTTGGAGGGGAGTTTGGGAGATAGGGTGGATGAAAGAGTATTGGGATGGTTTGGACACATGGAAAGAATGAGTGAAGAAAGACTAGTTAAAGAGGTGTGGAAGGCAGAGGTGGAAGGAGTGAACATGAGGGGCGACCTAGGATGAGATGGATGGATGTGGTAAAAGGGGCATTGGGAAAGAGGGAAATATCTATTGAGTAAGGATGGGAGAGGACAGAAGATAGGGGTGAATGGAGAATGGTTGTGTATGAATAAATCATTGATGCATGAAGGGGAGTGGATTGGTGATGGGGGTGGGGAGTATGTATGAGAAATAAATTTATGCAGCCCAAAGGTGTGCAAAAATGGTGTGTGAAACAAGGAGGATGGGAGGAAATAGAATGAATGGTAGTGAGTGGTGGGATGAGGAAGTAAAGAAGGTTGTAGAAGAGAAGAAGTGAGCTTTCACAGAGTGGTTACAAAATAGGATGAGGGAATCATATGAGAGGTACAAAGAAAAGAGAAGAGGACCTTTGGGGAAATATACTACTGGACATGAGCATTGAATAGACAATGACTCAATGGGTAAAAGAGAATATCAGATATAGGTGTAGTGATTTACAATCTTCCCCTACTTACTTTCTTTAGTAGTTTTGCATCATCTGCAAAGAAGTTCATATAACATTCCACACCTTCATCTATGTCGTTTATATATACGGCAAATATTATCAGACCCAATACAGAGCCTTCTGGGACTCCACTTATCATATCTTTCCAATTTGAGTTCTTGTCTCTGAGTACCACCCTCATTTTTCTCCTGTTCAAGAAATCTTTCATCCATTCCAGTAACTTTCCTTGTATTCCTTGTATGTGTGTGTATTTACCTAGTTGTATTTATCTAATTGTATTTTATGCAAAGAGAGCTATGCTTGTAGTGACCCGCTTTTGTACCTCTCCGCATCCAGTTTGTTCTTAAATTCTTGTATAGTTTTAGCACTCATTGTTTCCTCATTTAGTTTGTTCCAGATATCTATCACTCTGTGTGGGAAGCTATTCTTTTTCAGATCTCTTCTGAACTGTCCTTCTTAACCCATTAAACTCCGATGACAAGATTCTTGTCATTTGGTCAAATAAAACAAAAAATCATAAAACACCAAAATGTTTTATCAAACACCAGAAAAATATGACGTCAGTCCTCGCACGAAGCAAGGACTGACGTCATCGGAGTTTAATGGGTTAAGTTCCTTCTTGTGTCCTGTTTTTCTTCTGTCGCACTTTAGTAAGTTGTCGCTATCAAGAATTTCCATCCCTTTCATAATTCTGTAGATGGTTAGCAAATCACCTCTTTCTCTTCTTTGTTCTAGGGTTGGTAGATTTAGTTTATCCAATCTTTGTTCGTATGACAAATTAGAGTGTTGGTGCCATCTATGTCGTGGCTCTTTGAATTCTTTCTATTTTTTTTTTTTTTTTTTTTTTTTATTTAGAACTAGGTGTCCATAGTGTCACAGCATATTCCAGTTTTGGTCTTATCAGTGTAACTAATATTTTCTTTACCATTTCTTCAGCCATGCAGTCAAAGGCTACTTTCATTGATCTTAATAAGTTAAAAGTTTCTCCAACTTATTTGTTGACATTTTTGTCTGGTGTCATATCATTAGAGATTGTTACTCCTAGGTCCCTTTCTGAGTTGACTTTTTTAACTTCCTTTGTACCAATTTTATATTGACCCGATATTCTGTTTTTGCTTTTCCAAATTCCATTATACATTTCTTAATGTTGAAGTTCACTTCACACTTCTGACTCCATTTCCAGACTTTGTCCAGGTCTTCTTGAAGTGAGTTGAAGTCTTCCTCTGTACTTATTCTCTTTAGTAGTTTTGCATCATCTGCAAAGAAGTTCATATAACATTCCACACCTTCATCCATGTCATTTATATTAATGGCAAACATTATTGGAGCCAGTACAGAGCCTTGTGGGACTCCACTTATCATTTCTTCCCAATTTGAGTTCTTGTCTCTGAGTACCACCCTCATTTTTCTCCCTTTCAAGAAATCTTTCATCCATTCCAATAACTTTCCTTGTATTCCATCTAATATTTCAATTTTTCTCAGTAGCTTTTTGTGTGGTACTTTGTCAAAAGCCTTTTGTAAGTTCAAGAAAGCACAATCTGCCCATCCATCTCTTGTATTATTTTTATTAATCTTGAGTAAAAACATATTAAGTTTTTTGCATATTTTTGTGACTGTGCTTTTAAGTGATACCAGTCTGTAGTTTGTTCGATTTTCTTTGTCTTCTTTGTATAATGGTACAATATTTGCATTTTTCCAATCTTGTGGTACTTTTCCTTCTTTGAGTGAGAAGTCAATTATCTTGTGTATTTTGTCCATTAGTTCATCTATACACTCTTTCAATATCCAATTTGCAATTTCGTCTGGCCCATGTGACTTTCTGATGTCAAGATTTTTTTTATTTGGTCCCTTATTTCTTTCTGTGTTACCATTATTTATTTCATTACGGGGGATCTTCCTCACTGTATTTCCTCCCAAATTTGTCAGCTTTCAATTGTAAATACAGACCTAAAATGCCTGATCATAACTTCAGGCATTTCTTCATCATCTATGTATTCTTTATTTCCTTTGCACAGTTTCACTATTTCATGTTTGTCTTTTAGTCTATCATTTACATATCTGTAAAATGGTTTAGGTTGGTCTTTGTATTTATCTATCATATCTTTTTCACAGTTTGTGTATTTACCTAGTTGTATTTTGTGGGAGGAGAGCTATGCTCATAGTGACCCGAGTGACCCGCAGTTGTATCTTTCCACATCCAGTCCTTTCTTAAAATCATGTATAGTTTTAGCACTCATCGTTTCCTCTTTCAATTTGTTCCATGTATCAATTAGTCAGTGTATTTACCTAGTTGTATTTTACAGGAAGGGGAGCTATGCTCGTGGTGTCCCGTTTTCATATCTCGTTTTATCTAGACTGTTTTTAAATTCATGTATTGTTTTTGCACACACTACATTTTCATCTAACTTGTTCCAAACATCTATTACCCTATGGGAAAAGCTCTTCTTTTTCAGGTCTCTTGATAACTGTCTTTCTTGATTTTCTTTCCATGTCCTCTTGTATCTCTAATATCCCATTCTATTAGATCCTCTCTTTCAATAGTTTCTCTGCCTTTCATGATTCTATAAATAGTTATCAAGTCTCCTCTCTCTCTTCTTTGCTCTGTCTGTAGCTCAAGTTTTGCTAGTCTCTCTTCATATGATAGTTCTGAGAGTGTTGGTGCCAATTTCGTAATTGCTCTTTGTATTCTTTCAAGTTTTGTTATACAATTTTTGTACTTGGTGACCACGTCGTCATTGCAGAGAATCTTGGTCTTATCAAAGTGACTAGTATTTTCCTTGTCTGAACCCAAATTTCTTGGGTTTATTATTATAGTGCTTGTTAGTGAGACTGGCCTGTAGTTAGTTGGTTCCTCCTTGTTTCCTCCTTTATATATTGGTACAATGTTAGTATTTTTCCAGTCTTTTGGTATTTTTCCTTCTTTAAGTGAGCAACTTATTATGTTATGTATTTTGTCCGTTAATTCTTCTTTGCATTCTTTTAGAATCCAATTTGCAATTCCATCCGGGCCATGTGATTTCCTGACGTCAAGGTTTGATAGATGTTCCATTATTTCTTTTTGTGTTATTGTTATCTCGCTCATGGGGGGAGATTGCCTTTCATTTCCTTCATCCCAATATTGTGCTTTCTCTCTAGTGAAGACAAATTTGAAGTGATTATTCATGACTTTAGCTATTTCTAATTCTTCTATGTATTCTATATTCCCTTGGTGTAGTTTCACCATTTCCTGTTTGTTTTTGAGTTTACCATTCATGTATCGATAGAATAGCTTGGGTTCCTCTTTGCATTTATCTGTAATATCCTTTTCATGGTTCCTTTTTTCCTCTCCATATTTTCCAAGCTCTGTCCCTTCTATCTTTTGCCTCACTGCATCTTTTGTTGAACTAGCATTTAATGTACACTCTCTCTAGCTTCTGTTTTGGTACGTGCCTATTCATCCCTTCATTGTAATTACCCATCAAGATATCCCGATTCTCTTCCACTTTTGTCTCTTCCATGTACAATTTTTCCCAGTTTGTATTCTGGAAGTATTTCTTTAGTTTTGCAAAGTCCATTTTGTTGTACATCAATCTTCCTTTCCTATGCTTTTCATTTCTCTCCATGTATATTTCTTCCTTTAGTTCAGTCTCAATGAGTATATGGTCACTCTTTCCAATTGGTGCCTTGTATTGGATTTTATCCACAATTTCAGGTTCTGTTGTATATATTAAATCTAGTTTCGACTGTTGTGTAATTACCAAGATGAATTATACAGGAAGGGAGCTATGCTCATGGTGACCCATCTTTGTATCTCTCTGTAATTATCTTTTTTTTAGTTTCTTTTCATGTTCTCTTGTTTTTCCATTGTCCCATTTTAATAAATCATTCTTATCTAAGAGAGTGTGTATTTACCTAGTTGTATTTTACGGGAAGGGGAGCTATGCTCGTGGTGTTCCGTCTTCATATCTCATTTTATCTAAACTATTTTTAAATTCATGTATTGTATTTGCACACACTACTTTCTCATCTAACTTGTTCCAACTGTCTATTACTCTGTGAGGAAAGCTGTTATTTTTCATATCTCTTCTATAGCTGTCTTTCTTGATTTTCTTTCCATGTCCTCTTGTATTTCTATCATCCCATTTTATTATATCCTCTCTCTATCAATAATTTCTATGCCTTTCATGATTCTGTAAATAGCTATCAAATCTCCTCTCTCTCTTCTTTGCTCTAGTGTCTGTAGCTCAAGTTTTGCTAGTCTCTCTTCATATGATAGTTTTGAGAGTGTTGGTGCCAATTTTGTAATTGCTCTTTGTATTCTTTCAAGTTTTTTTATACATTTTTTTGTACTTGGTGACCACATCGTTTCTGCATATTCCAATCTTGGTCTTATCAGGGTGATTAGTATTTTCTTCACCATTTCTTCCTCCAGGTATGTAAATGCCACTTTGATTGTTCTTATTAAATTACAGATGCTCCTCTACTTACGTTCATTCGTTTTACGTTTTTTCAATTTTATGTTTGAACTGACTGTAAAAAAAAAATTTTTTTTTTGAGTGAATTTTTTAGTTTAGCGCGCTCTCCATAGTTCAAACGATACTTACGCATGATGCTGCGTACATTGTTTACATGGCACAAATGACAGACTGAACGTGCCTTGCCTCATCCTCCTCATCCTCCTCTCCCTCCTCCTCCACCATCTCAATTTATGTTGCTTGAATTTAATTTATTTGAAATTAATGTTATCATTTTACAATGTTATGTGTATAATTAATGATTTAGGGGTATTTTATAAGATACGGTAATAGAATTTACAGGTGTATGGTACAGTAACAACTTATGTTCGGCCGTTCGGAATGTAACTAAAACGTAAGTTGAGGAGCGTCTGTATAAGTTTCACCAAAAATCTTATTTATTTGTTTCTCAGGTGACATATTCATAACAATGACTCCCAGGTCCTTCTCATTTTCTACTTTTTTTATACTTTCTGCTCCCAATTTATATGATCCTGTTATTCTGTTTTTGCTTTTTCCAAATTCCATTATACTACACTTTTTAGTATTGAACTCCATCTCCCACTTCCTACTCCATTCCCAGACTTTATTTAGATCACTCTGTAGTGATTCACAATCTTCTTCCGTGTTCACTTTTTTTTAATAGTTTTGCATCATCTGCAAAGAAGCTCATATAACTTTCAATTTCTTCGTCCATATCATTAATATATATAGCAAACATTATTGGGGCCAGAACTGTTCCTTGTGGAACACCACTTATTACTTCATCCCAATTTGAGTGTTTGTCTCTTATCACTACTCTCATTTTTCTTTCTTGCAAAAAGTCTTCCATCCATTTAAGCAGTTTGCCCTGTATTCCTCCTTCAGTTTCTAATTTCTTAAGCATCTTCTTATGTGGTACTTTGTCAAAAGCTTTTTTTAGGTCTAGAAATGCACAATCAGCCCATCCATCTCTTTCTTGTATTATATCTGTTAGTCTTGAATAGAAACATTAAATTGGTGATGCATGATCATCCTTGTCTGAATCCAAATTGCCTTGGATTTAGCACGCTGTTTTTTTTTTTTTTTTCTAAATATTTTACCCATCTACTTTTGACAATTCTTTCACAAATTTTTGCTATTGTACTTGTTAGAGAGACTGGTCTATAGTTGGTAGGGTCTTCTTTATTTCCCCCTTTATATATAGGTACTATATTTGCTTTTTTCCAATCTTCTGGAACTTTTCCTTCTTTCAAGGAACTGTTTATTATGCTATGTATTTTGTCTGCCAGTTCATTCCTGCATTCTTTCAAAATCCAGTTTGCTATTTCATCTGGTCCATGCGATTTTCTGACATCAAGATTACTCAAGTGTTTCATTATTTCATTCTTTGTTACTTCTATTTCTTTCATAGGGGGGACTTTCTCTTTCCATTCGATCTCTTCAGGATGTATGTTCTCCCTTGTAAATACTGATTTAAAATGCTTGTTCAATATACCATTCAATATATTCATTCATATTGAGCTAAGATTGAAAGGAAACAAATGGGCGATGGATGGGAGTGGGTTAGGTTGGGGTGGACTCAGGCCTTGGCTAACTACTTCCTGTAGCCATTAGGCTTCTACCCCCATTATAAGGAAGGTTACCAAAATAAAGGATTGATCAATTTCTTCATTCAGATTTTATGCTAATGTGGACCGCCATTCAGCAGCCCTACTTGTCTTCCGTCTCTCCAACCGTTGGTTCACATTCCGTATGGATCTGATGACAATTATAGTCACAGTTGCTATGGCAATTATAAGTGTTTATACAAAAGGCGTTGTTTCAACGGCTGCAGCTGGCTTAGCTTTGTCAACTATCAACGGTGTAAGTGTACTTGAATATATATGTTTTCTAGCATGAACATATTTGGCTGGTGATAGAAATTAACAAAATATTTGGAATTACAAATAGCTAACTTAGAAAAAATTATATTCTTTTAACTTTGATTATATGCTAAAATCTTGTCCACCAGATTTGTGGATATGTTCCATTTTTGATGAGAATGAAATCAGAATTTTCATCACGCATTACATCTGCAGAAAGAATCATTGAGTATGCTTATGTAAGTAATGAATGGTTTGTTCTACAAGTGAGGACCTTTTAGAAATTGAACTGTATAAATGTATATATATATATATATATATATATATATATATATATATATATATATATATATATATATATATATATATATATATACAGTATATATATATATATATATATATATATATATATATATATATATATATATATATATATATATATATATATACACTTATATATCACAACTAATACCACAGTCGGATGAAAGAAAGTTGAGTAAGTGAAACTATATATTTCAATTGCTAACTGCAATCCTCTTTAGTAATACCTACTGAAGAAGATTGCAGTAAGCAATTGAAATATATAGTTTTGCTTACTCAACTCTTTCTTTCATCTGACTGTGGTGTTAGTTGTGATTTACAAATGTGTTACTACATTTCTCACCAGAGACTTATATACTGTATTAACATATGAGTGTACTGTATATATATATATATATATATATATATATATATATATATATATATATATATATATATATATATATATATATATATATATATATTAGGAATGGGTATACTGTACTTTTTACCTGTGTATGGGTAGAACTTCTTTAAATATGGGAAATATTGATCATCAGGGTCTACCAAGTGAAGCTCCAAGAGAAAATCCAGCCCTTGAGCTCCCAAGTCCATGGCCTTGTGGTGGGGCCATCAGTATGAAGGAGGTAAAAATGCGGTATCGGGAAGACCTTCCTCTTGTTCTCCATGGAATCAATGCAGAAATCAGAGCTGGGGAAAAAGTTGGCATTATTGGAAGAACAGGAGCAGGTGAGATATTCTTCAAAAAATAACAAATATATTAATAGGTCCTTGATAGATAATGAACATAATTGGCTCATTCATACAAGTTCTTATACAATTTTGAAAAGAAGGTAAATTGGACGTCACTTATGCAGTATAAGGTAAAAAATAATTTCATGTGTTAATGTTTTACACTGAGTACCAATACTTTCTCAGGTGTTGAATATTAAGGAAATCAAAACAAAAACTTCTTAAGAAGTTTTCCTTCCAAATAGTTTTAATTCAAATGAACTCCTGTACTTCTCATCCATTGCATAACTAAATATTCATATTGCTTAAAAGTTATAAAGATACATATTAGCTTCATAGGTCTAATGTCTTGAATATAATTTTTATTTTCAGGTAAATCATCTTTAATGTCTACTCTATTACGAATGGCTGAACTGGATTCTGGTAGCATCATCATTGATGGTATAGACATAAGCCAAGTGGGGCTTCATACACTTCGTTCAGCTATTTCAGTAATTCCACAAGACCCAGTGCTCTTCCAAGGAACCATAAGGTATAAAAGTTTCAAGAAAACATTTCATGATTACCCATATGTTTATACTAATGCTTTCTTAATCCAGCTTGTACTTTTAGTGTCCCCCTTTTAAGGAACCCAGCAGCATCATGTAAGCTGACAACAATACATCAGTGTGACTTATAGATTACATTGTCATGATCTTGGGCCCAGTCCAACAACCTATTCCTCCAGTGCCTCACAGCATATCCATCCAAAAACAGAAAAGAGAGGAACAGCATAAAGAGTAGAAAGAAGTGGTGAAGGTACTGTGAAGGTGAGGAGCCTACACAAGATATTTAGATGTGGCTGAAGCCATCACCCTTGCCATATGCACTTAGACTATTGGGACAGGTAACTGTCACTGCTGGGAATCAGAAAGAAGTGCAGGATTTGAATACATAACTTAGCAATGCAAGACCAACACACTTTAGATTACACCAACTATGTAGAAATAGGAAATTATTTGTCAGGAATTACATGCTTACTCTCTTACTCCATTGGATCTTGAACCTCTAGTAGATTCTGATCCACCAACAGTAGTCCTCTCTATGTCTTTCGGTCCTGTGCTGCTTCCATCCAGGTTGTTTTCTCTATTCTTCTTTAAATTTGTCCAACTCCACATCCAGACCGTCCATCCATCTTATTTGAGGTCTACCTCTTGGTCTTCTTCAAGGCATTCTACCCATCGTAACTCATTTTGGAATTCTATGGTTTTCCATAAGCACCACATACCCAGCCCATCTCAACTTTGTTCTATTTAGAACATTATTTGCTCTTGCTTAGTTATTTTTCTCAGCTCATCATTGTGCCATCTTCACCTATTCTCATTTTCACCCAAAACTGGTCCAGTAATTTGTCTCAATGTTATATTCTCAAAAACCAGTAGTCTTTGTTCCATTTCTTTTGTTAAGTTCCATGTCTCAATGGTATATAAAACTATAGGTTGTAGAATTGAAATGTATGTACATACATACATATACCAAAGGCTTTTTCCCCCTACACGGGGGGTAGCCAAAAAGAAAAAGGCACAGAAACCACTCCCACCCATTCCACCTCCTATATATTCCACTCCCCTCCACCCTCCTCCCTCCCTCTCATCTTGACACCTCATGGATGAATTGAAATGTAGATTCCTAATTTTGTATTTCTTGATATACTTTTCTTCTTTAATGTTGGTATAAGGCTAAAATAATATCTGTTACTGTTATACCTACATATCTGAAACTCTACTTCTTCTATCCTTTTGTCTTCCAAAACCAAACCCTTATACATTGTCAAAATTCATTTGCAGTCTGGGGTATTGGCTGCATGTTATTGTGGCAAAGTAGCATGCAGTTGATACTTTAGAGTCTATATGGGGTGCCCCTACAGACCAGAGTCACACATCATTTTGTCTGTGATAGAGGAAGTCTAAAATTGGACAAAAGCCCCAAAATCCTGGGCCTCAGATTTGATACTCACATGACCTTCAGCCTACACATCTAGGACCTAACAGTAAAAATCAGTAAGAAAATTAACATAATAAGACTCTAATCACAGTTGTTCATAAGAACTACATTTATATATGCCTCCCCATCATGGTTCCTAACAATTAAGGAAACAGACACTCTTCAGATTACATAAAAACAAAACATTAAAAATAATAACAGGATACACTCCAATAGAACACATGCCTACAGAAGGCAAAATCCTACCATGAAAATGGTAGGCACACAGATCCATCCATCATATTACAAAACACAAGCTCAGACACTGGCATCAACAACCTACCACTTGCACCATACAAGACATGCATACAAAAAAAAATGCACACTCATCACAAAACACACAAGCACACTCTAAGACTGACCCTCAAACTCAATGCTCCAAACTCCCTCAGACATTAGTCTTACAGAGAAATTCCTCCCATGACACTAGTATAATTGCATTCAAGCCACTAACCAACTTTAGAACAATATCAAGACAGAATAGGTTAGCCATCTAACTATATATATATATATACCAATAGGCCTCCTCCTCCATCTAAAGGAGATAGCTTGCCAAGGCATGCACCCATCCCACTCCCATCCATCATCCATTTCCCTTTCATCTAAGCTCTTTGCAGATGAAGGGTCATCCTTTTCCCCTGCCCACTGCCTGAGTCAGAAGAAATGCAGCAAGACACAGCATTTCCACAAGAGGGCCAGCTGCTTGATTTAAATAATTACCTAGTTGTATTATACAGGAAGGGAGCTATGCTCGTGGTGACCCGTCTTTGTATCTCTCAGCATCAAGTTTTTTCTTAAACTCTTGAATAGTGTTTGTACACACTGTTTCTTTGTCTAATTTGTTCCAAGTATCTATCACTGTGTGGGAAGCTTTTTTTTTTTTTTTTTTTTTTTTTTTTTTCCCTTCCAGATCTCTTCTGTAATTATCTTTTTTTTTTTTTAGTTTCTTTTTGTGTCCTCTTGTTTTTCCATTGTCCCATTTCAATAAGTCATTCTTATCTAAGATTTCCACTCCCTTCATAATTCTATAGATAGTAAGTCTCCTCTTTCCCTTTTTTGTTCCAGAGTTGGTAATTCTAATTTGGACAGTCTTTGTTTATATGTCATTTTGGAAAGAGTTGGTGGCAGTTTTGTTGTTGCTCTTTGTATTCTTTCTAACTTCTTTATACAGTGGAACCTCGCTATTCGTACACAATCTGTTCCAGGAGGCTGTTCGAATGGCAATTTGTACAAATGGCGAATCATTTTTTTCCATTAGATATAATGTAAATTGGATTAATCCATTCCAGACCCACAGATTATTGCTTATTGTAATGATATTTTAAGCATAGAATACATAAAAACTATGAAAAACAATAAATATACAGTACTGTACAGTACATGAAATAAGAAAAAATCTAACTGGACTTTACCTGTACTGAGGTGAGCTGATGGCATAAGTGGAAGGTGTAGAGGAGGAGGAGGGATGTTGATGTTACTGTTTGGAAGGGGAGTCACCTTCCATATAAACATCAGGTAGCATCCCTTCGGGTGTTTTCTCTCTTTCTGGTGTTCTTTCTTTTTTCTGTCTTTTTGCACTAAAAGAATCTTGGGATTATTTCTTTAAAAACCTGTCCAATGTTGTCTGCCTTTGACAATTTCTCAGAATTTTTCTAAAATGGTCAATAACATTGTTATTGAACAAATTGATGCTCCTGTTGACCACAGCATTGTTAGGATGCCATTTTCCACCACTCTCTGTGTTTTCTCCTGGTGATAACACAGTTCTTTAGTTTCTACAATGGAAATGCTTCCCTTACTACTTTCCTCCTCTGAAGAAGAAAGTTCTTCAACCACTTCTTCCTACTCCCTGTGCAGTTCTTGGAGTTCTTCAGTTGTCAGCTCATTTCTATGGTCATCGACCAACTCCACATCATCACTGTCTACATCCAATCCCATGGACTTCCCCAGGGACACAATATCATCCACCACTACAGGCTCCATATGAAAGCCTTCAAAGTCTCTGGCTGCCACACAGTCTTACCACAGATTCTTCCAGGCAGAGTTCAGTGTACTGAAAGAAACTTCCCCCCGGGCTTTGTCTATTATCCTCAAACAATGAAGGATATTGAAATGGTTCTTCCAAAAGTCCCTGAGGGTTAGTTCTGTTTCAGAGGTTACTTCAGGGCATCTTTGAAAAAGTGCTTTTGTGTAAAGCTTTTTGAAGTTTGAAATGACCTGCTGATCCATGGGCTGAATTAGAGGAGTGGTATTAGGGGGCAAAAACCTCACTTGGATGAAGCTGTATTCACCCACCAGATCTTCCTCCAAGCCTGGAGGGTGAGCAGGAGCATTGTCCATTACCAGAAGGGCCTTGAGTGGTCAATTTTTCTGCTCTAGATATTTTTTCACACTCGGGGCAAACACTTCATATATCCACTAAGTAAAGAACTGCCTTGTTACATTACACTGAATTTACTTTTTATAACATTTTTCTTGAACACTCTTGGGTTTTCTGAGTGGTAGACAAGCAAAGGTTTAATTTTGAGGTCCCCACTAGCATTAGCACACAACAAGAGTGTAAACCTGTCTTTCATAGGCTTGTGTCCTGGCAATGATTTCTCCTCTTTTGTGATGTAGGTCCTCTTAGGCATCTTCTTCCAGAAGAGGCCAGTTTCATCACAATTAAAAACTTGGTGAGGAGTAAATCCCTCACTCTCTACAAAGTTTTTAAATTCCCCAACAAACTTTTCAGCAGCATCTTTGTTTGCACTGGCAGCCTCCCCACACCTGACAACACTGTGAATGCCACTTCGTTTCTTAAATCGATCAAACCACCCCCTACTTGCTTTAAATTCATCATTTTGTGCACTGGTTCCAGAGCTGTCTTGCTTAACGTCATCATGCAACCGCTTTGCTTTTTCACAAATTATTGTTTCAGAAATGCTGTCACCAGCAAGTTGTTTTTCGTTAATTCAACTAACAAAAGTTTTTCCACTTGTTCAATTATAGGTGACCTGTTCACAGCAAGAATGGTCACTCCTTTTGCCACATTAGCCTCTTTTATTATGTCTTTATTTTTCAGTATAGACGATATGGGTGATTTCGCCATGCCATACTGAGTTGCCAGGTCAGAGATACGAGTTCCACTTTCAAACTTCACAATGAGTTCTTTTTTCAATTCAACTGTCGTTCTCACTGCTTTCATTTTAGGCTTGGTTGAATCACTAATCTTTTTTGGACCCATGGCTGCACTATTTTTAATAAAGAACACAAAAAATAGCAATAAAGTAGCACAAAGTTTCATGAAGCTTGCGTGGATGACTCGTAGTTTATGGAAGCTAGCACGAGACTAAGCTGAAGCGATTGCATGGCGCGACCAGTAACAAGGTGACACTGTCTGAATTGCAGGGCAAGTACGAATGACGAGTTGAATTTTACCTTGAACAAGTTGGACAAATAATGAGTTGTACGAATAGAGAAGTGGACGAATGAGGGGGTTCCAATGTATTGTTTTTGGTACTGGGTGTCCATAGTGTTGCTGCGTACTCGAGTTTTGGTCTTATTAGTGTAGTTAATTTTTTTTTATCATTTCCTCATCCAAATAAGCAAATGCCACTTTTATTGACCTAAATAAATTATAGGTTTCTCAGACTTTATTAATATGCTTATCCGGTGTTATGTCTTTCCTGATCATCACTCCAAGGTCTTTTTCTGAGTTCACTTTTTTTACCTCTTCTTCACCAATTCTATAATCTCTCGATATTCTGTTTTTACTTTTTCCAAATTCAATTATACTACATTTCTTGTTCAAAAATAGAGAAGCCAAAGAGAAATTCCTTTGGGCCGCATCCAACGGTCCCTTTAAGCTGTGTGCATGTGTGTGCAAGCATATATTTTACAACTAGTGCATATAAAGAAAAAATGTATACACACAAGGTTTTCAAATTATATTAAAATCTATTCAGTAAACATCAACTTATAAATTCTCTGAAAATATGGTAACTTGCCAACCATCAAACCAATATATATATATTTTTCTCTAACTCTAGCACATTGCAAATGAAATAACTTTTTTACCTAGTTGTATTTTACGGGATGAGAGCTATGCTAGTAGTAACCTGTTTTCATATCTCTTCGCATCCAGTTTATTCTTAAAATCTCGTATAGTTTTGGCACTCACTGTTTCTCCATTTAGTTTGTTCCAATCTATTCTTTTTCAAATCTCTTCTGTAACTGTCCTTCTTTAGCTTCTTTTCATGTCCTCTTATTTCTCTTCTGTCCCATTTTAATAAGTCGTCTCTATCAAGAATTTCCATCCCTTTCATAATTCTGTAAATGGTCAACAAATCACCTCTTTCTCTTCTTTGTTCCAGTGTTGATAGATGTGATTTCTCCAATCTTTGTTCGTATGGGTCAGGGGTTGGAGATGGTTAAAGAAAATGGAGAAAAGTGGGAAATAAGCCAGTTGTTGTTTGCTGACAACACTGCACTTGTAGCAGGATCAGAGGAGGGATTGAGGAAGATAGTGACAGAGTTTAAGGTGTGTGAAAGAAGGAAGCTGAAGATAAATGTGGGCAAAAGTAAGGTGATGAGATGTACAAAGGGAGAGAGTGACAGCAGGCTGGAAGTGAGCATTAAGGGAGAGAGACTGGAGGAAGTGGATAGTTTTAGATAATTAGGTGCGAATGTGGCAGGAAAGGGAGGAGTAGGGGTGGAGGTAGAATGTAGATTGAGAGAAGTGAGTAAATGCCTTGGATTAAAAAGTGTAATGACAAATAGACATCTGGGAATGGATGCTAAGAGGATGTTATATGAAGGAGTGATTGTGCCGACAGCACTGTACGGGGCTGAAAATGGAACATAATAGAGGAAGAGAGAAGGAGTTTGAATGTGTTTGAGATGAAATGTTTGAGAAGTATGATAGGGGTTACTAGGCTGGGTAGAGTGAGAAATGAGGAGGTGAGGAGAACAGGGGTGAAAAGGGAGCTGGGAGATAGGGTTGATGAAAGAATATTAGGATGGTTTGGACATATGGAAAGAATGAGTGAAGAAAGATTAGTAAAATAGGTGTGGAAAGCAGAGATGGAGGGATTGAATATGAGGGGGTGTCCTAGGATGAGATGGATGGATGGGGTAAAAGGGGCATTACAAAAGAGAGGAATGTTTGTTGAGGAAGGATGGGAGAGGACAGAAGATAGGGGTGAATGGAGAAGGGTTGTGTATGGATTATGCTGTGATGTATGAGGGGGAGTGGGTGGAGGATGGGGGGTGAGGAAGTATGTTTGAGAAATAATTTGATGCAGCCCGAAGGGGTTTCTCCCCGTCTTCTCCTTTTCTGCATGAGGGGACGGGGAGGGGGTTGCCAAATTAATGAAGTGGCCTTGCTGTGGATGTGCTGTGTCTTGCAACACTGCTTCTGACCCAGGGGAGTAGACAGGATGCAGGGATGACCTGTCATCCAGGAGGTGCCAATATGAGAGGGAGGGAGGAGGGTGGAGGGGAGTGGAATATGTAGGGGATGGAATGGGTGGGAGTGGTTTCTATGCCATTTTCTTTTTGGCTACCCCCCATGTGACTGCATGACTGCATGAGTAAATTTTGACGCAGCCCGAAGGGATTTCTCCCCGTCCTCTCCTTATATGCAAAGGGGGACGGAGAGGGGGGGTCGCCGATTAAATGAAGCGGCCTTGCTGTGGATGTACTGTGTCTTGCGACACTGCTTCTGACCCAGGGCGGTGGGCGGGGTGCAGGGATGACCCGTCATCCAGGAGGTGCTCAGATGAGAGGAAGGGTGGGAGGGGTGTGGAGTGTATTTGGGGATGAAATGGGTGGGAGTGTTTTTATGCCTTTCCCTTTTTGGCTACCTCCCTTGGAAGGGGGAAAAAGCCTTGGTATATGTATGGTATATACCTTTATTTCTTTCATTTTAGAGGGTCTTTCTCGTTGTCCATCTTCCCAAATTTGTGAGCTCTCATTTGTAAAAACAGACCTCAGATGTCTGATCAAAACTTTTGCCATTTCTGTGTTGTCTATGTATTCTTTATCTCCTTCATGCAGTTTTACAATTTCATGTTTGTCTTTTAATTTATCATTTACATATCTATAAAAGAGTTTAGGTTGATCCTTACATTTGTTTATAATATCTATTTCATGAGATGAAGAGATAGGTAAACGTGTAGTGGAGTGGAAGGAGGTTTCCTCAAGGATAATGTGAATGAAGGTGAAAGTGGGAAAGGAGATGTGGGTATTTGTAAGTGCATATGGGCCTGGCAGTGAGAAGAGTGTAGAAGAAAGGGAGGCTTCTTGGATAGATTTAAATGAGTGCATAGAGGGATTTGGGAGGAACATCAGTGTAGTAGCACTGAGAGACCTTAACCCCTTCCATACGGTAATGCCTATGTAGGCATCATGAGGAGCAAGTGGGTATGCGAGGCTGTCATATCGGCTTCTTGATTATATTTATTGTAGTTGTACCTGCAAGACCCCCATACTCTGTAAACTGGCTTCATCATATTTTCTATGGTTATCAAAATTCACGGGTGAAAGAGAACGAGCAATACAGGGGTTACTTTATTTTTTATAATGCAAGTATTATGATGCAACATCGCACATCTGGCAGCTAATGCTGCCCACGAGATTTTGGCCCGGAGTGAAGGGGTTAATGCTAGGGTAGGAAATGAACCAATTGATGGAGTGTTTGGAAAATGTGGAGTTCCAGGAAAGAATCATAGTGGAGAATTGATGGTGGAGATGTGTCTAGAGAGTTGATGATAGCAAATACACTGTTTTGAAAGAAAGTCAAGCATAAGTACACATGGGAGAGGGTGGTGGATGGAAGGGTGGTAGAGCGTTAATGGACTATATTGTGGTAGATAGGAGTATAATAGGAAGAGTTAAGGATGTACATGAAGGATGGGAGGAAATAGAAGGAAGGGTAGTGAATGGTGGGATGAGGAAACAAAGAAGGTTGTAGAGGAGAAGAAGCGAGCTTTCACAGATTGGTTAGAAAATAGGACAAGGGAGTCATATGAGAGGTACAAAGAAAAGAAAAGAGAAGTAAAGCAAAAGGTAAAGGAGGCAAAGAGGAGAGCAGATGTGAAATGGGGTAAGAGTAAGACAGAAAATTTTGAATTTTGAAAGTAATAAAAAGATGTTCTGGAAAGAAATTAAGAGAGGAAGAGGAGGCGAATCAAGTAGAGAAGAAAAGGTAAAAGGTGCAGATGGAGAGATGATAATGGAAGAGAAGGCAGTAAGGGGAAGATGGGCAGAGTATTTTAGGGAGTTGCTAAATATGAAGGAGGATAGTGAGGGAAAGATAGATGCATGGGAAATGCTAAGAAAATGACCGTGATGAGTGAGGAAAATGGAGGAGAAATAAGGAAGGATGAAGTGAAGGCAATTGTTTACCCCTTCCATACGGTGCCGCACACGTAGGCGTCATGAGGAGCAAGTGGATTCGCGACGCTGCCATATCGGCGTCTTGATTATATTTATTGTAGTCGCCCCTGTGTTTTTACATTCTCCCTAATCTGCTCTTAATCCCATTCTCTGTGGTTTTCAAAATTCAAGGGTGAAAGAGAGAACGATCGATATAAGCCGTGACTATATTTTATAAAGTGAGTATTATTACAACACGTCGTATGGCTGGCATTGGCTGCTGCCTGCGAGATTTAAGTCCCATAGTGAAGTGGTTAAGATGATGAAAGCAGGTAAGGCACCTGGTCTGGATGGATGCCATGCAGAATGTCTAAAAAAAGGGAGGTGCAGTGATGGTGGAGTGGCTGGTGAGGTTATTTAATGTTTGTTTAAGAGAGGGTAGAGTGCCGGAGGACCGGAGGAGTGCCTGTAAAGTTCCACTTTACAAGGGAAAAGGGGACAAGTGTGAGTGCAGTAGTTTCAGAGGGATTAGCTTGTTAAGTGTAGTTGGGAAGGCTTATGGAAGGATCTTGATTGAGAGGATTAGGAGAGGAACAGAGGGAATAATTGGCGAGGAACAGTGTGGATTTAGGACGGTTAGAGGTTGTGTAGATCAGATTTTTGTGGTAAGACAGATATGTGAGAAAGCTATAGGAAAAGGTAAGGATGTTTTTTGGGATTTTATGGATCTGGAAAAGGCATATGACAGGGTAGACAGGAAGGCACTGTGGGAGGTATTGCAGATATATGGGATAGGAGGAAAGCTTCTAGGAGCTGTCAAGAGTTTTTATGAGAGTAGTAGAGCATGTGTCAGGATTAGAAATGGAGAGAGTGAGTGGTTTGAAGTAAAGGTGGGACTTCATCAGGGATGTGTTATGTCACCCTGGCTGTTCAACTTGTACATGGATGGGGTGGTGCGAGAGGTGAACGCAAGGGTGGTGGGTCAGGGATTGGAGATGGTTAAAGAAAATGGAGAAAAGTGGGAGGTGAGCCAGCTGTTGTTTGCAGACGACACTGCACTTGTAGCAGGATCAGAGGAGGGATTGAGGAAGTTGGAGACAGAGTTTGGTAGAGTGTGTGAAAGAAAGAAATTGAAGATGAATGTGGGTAAAAGTAAGGTTATGAGATGTACAAGGGGTGAAAGTGGCAGCAGACTGGAAGTGAGCATTAAGGGAGAGCTACTGGAGGAAGTGGATAGTTTTAGATACTTTGGTGCAAATGTGGCAGGAAAAGGTGGAGTGGAGGTGGAGGTAGAATGTAGATTGAGAGAAGCAAGTAAATGCCTTGGTGGAATAAAAAGTGTAATGAGGAATAGACATTTGGGAATGGAGGCTAAGAGGAGACTGTATGAAGGAGTGATTGTGCCAACAGCACTGTATGGGGCAGAAACATGGAACATAAGAGAGGAAGAGAGAAGGAGTTTGAATGTGTTTGAGATGAGGTGTCTGAGAAGTATGATGGGGGTTACTAGGCTGGATAGAGTGAGAAATGAGGAGGTGAGGAAGAGAACAGGGGTGGTAAGGGAGTTGGGAGATAGGGTTGATGAAAGAGTATTAGGATGGTTTGGACACACGGAATGAATGAATGAAGGAAGACTAGTAAAAGAGGTATGGAAGGCAGATGTGGAGGGAGTGAACATGAGTGAGCGACCTAGGACGAGATGGATGGATGGGGTGAAGGGGGCTTTGGGGAAGAGGGGAATGTCTGTTGAGGAAGGACGGGAGAGGACAGAAGACAGGGGTGAATGGAGAATGGTTGTATATGGACAATGTTGTGATGCATGGGGTGGAATGGGTGGGGGGATGGGGTAAGGTAGTATGTGTGAGCAAAATTTGATGCAGCCTGAAGGGATTTCTCTCCATCTTCACCTTTTCTGCATGAGGGGACGGAGAGGGGGGGTCACCGACTTAATGAAGCGGCCTTGCTGTGGATGTGCTGTGTCTTGCAACACTGCCTCTGACCCAGGGCAGTGGACAAGGTGCAGGGATGACCCGTCATCCAGGAGGTGCCAAGATAAGAGGAAGGGTGGAGAGAAGTGGGGTGTATTTAGGGATGGAATGGATGGGAATGGTTTCTATGCCTTTTTCTTTTTGGCTACCTCCCTTGTAAGGGGGAAAAAGCCTTGGTGTATGTATGTATGTATTTTTCTTTGTCACATTTAAACCCTTTTTGGTCAATATCATGACACCTCCCTGCTTGTCTGTTCTATTTTTCGCCCAGTGGTTGTATAGACCTTGTCCCACCATACTTATTGATAGAGGGCCTTTCAGTTTTGTCTTCACAATTCCCGTAATGTCAGGTTCCTATATTTCCAGATACTCATTTAGTTAATTAATTCCAGAGATCATGCCATCGATATTTGTGTACGCCACTTTTAGTTTCATATTTTCTTCTCTTTTTTTGGTTTAAGTTTCCATTTTCCTGATGTACCATTTTTTCAGTCTCGGGTCCAGTACTCTCCAAAAAAAAACTCGTTTTTTTCCGTCTGTTCTTTTCTCTATGAATACTGCCACCAAGTAATTCCACTTGGATCGTAAGAGGCGAGAAGAAAGGGACAGGGATTGGGACTAGGCATCCTTCTCCTTGTAGCCCCACTGGGAACATTCCTAAAAGAAAAAGCAAAGGCATAAGAGGGTGTGGGAGTTTTCTGACCAGCACCCTAAGATTTGGGTCTTTTAATGTGCGTGGATGTGGTACAGATGAGAGTAAAAGGGAAGAGATAGGTAGTATGTTTGTGAGAAGAAAGATGGATGTGTTGGCTTTGGGTGAATCTAAGCTGAAAGGGAAGGGCGAGTGTAAGTTTGGGAGTGTAAGTGGGAGGTTATCAGGAGTGAAGAGAGGGCGAGGGAGGGAAGGGGTGGCAATACTAGTAAGTGAAGGGATAGGTAAACGTGTAGTGGAGTGGAAGGAGGTTTCCTCAAGGATAATGTGGATAAAGGTGAAACTGGGAAAGGAGATGTGGGTTTTTGTAAGTGCATATGGACCTGGCAGTGAGAAGAGCGTAGAAAAAAGGGAGGCTTTTTGGATAGATTTAAATGAGTGCATAGAGGATTTAGGGAGAAATATCAATGTAATAGTACTGGGAGACCTTAATGCTAGGGTAGGAAATGATCCAATTGATGGAGTGGTTGGGAAATGTGGAGTTCCAGGAAAGAATCGTAGTGGAGAGTTGATGGTGGAAATGTGTCTAGAGAGTTGATGATAGCAAATACAGAGTTTTGGAAGAAAGTCAAGCATAAGTACACTTGGGAGAGGGTGGTGGAGGGAAGGGTGGTAGATAGAGCGTTAATGGACTATGTAGTGGTAAATAGGATTATGATAGGAAGAGTTAAGGATGTACATGTGCTAAGGGGAGAGGGTGGGGGACTATCACATAATTTTTTGGTGGAAGGTAAGTTGAGAGTGGAGGATAGATGGAGGAAGAGGAAAGGGACAAAAGATAGGGAGGTGCTTTGAGTGAACTCTTTAAATGAAAAGGAAAAGGATAAGGAGTACAAGAAGAAGCTGAAGGAGGAGTGGGAGGGAGTGAAGGATAGAGTGGAGCTAGGTGTGGAGGAGGAATGGGGATGGTTCAAGGAGGGAGTCTTGCAACAAGGCACCTGGTCTGGATGGATGCCATGCAGAATGTCTAAAAAAAAGGAGATACAGTGATGGTGGACTGGTTGGTGAGGTTATTTAATGTTTGCCGGAGAGAGGGTAGAGTGCCGGAGGACTGGAGGAGTGCCTGTATAGTTCCACTTTACAAGGGAAAAGGGGACAAGTGTGAATGTAGTAGTTTCAGAGGGATTAGCTTGTTAAGTGTAGTTGGGAAGGCTTATGAGAGGATTAGGAGAGGAACAGAGGGAGTAATTGGTGAGGAACAGTGTGGATTTAGGACAGGTAGAGGTTGTGTAGATCAGATTTTTGTGGTAAGACAGATATGTGAGAAAGCTATAGGAAAGTTACAAGTGGAGTTCCTCAGGGTTCCGTTCTTGGGCCACTTCTATTCATAGTATATATAAATGATATAGACCATGGACTAAAATCTACTGTTTCCAAATTTGCTGATGATACAAAACTGTGCGGAATGGCAAATGATCACTTAAACCAATTAGATATTCAAGAAGATTTAGATAAATTACAGCAATGGTCTGAAAAGTGGCTAATGAAATTTAACACAAGTAAATGCAAGGTAATGCACATAGGTAAAAATAACAGTAAGTACGATTAAAAGTTATTTGGAAATTCGTTAACAAAAGTGGATAGTGAAAAAGATCTCGGCATAATTATCAGTAACGACCTCAAATCATCCAAGCAGTGTATTTCAGCCTCTGAGAAAGCAAATAAGATTCTAGGACTGATTGCGCGATCTTTTGATTTCAAAAGTCCATCACTCATTAAGAAGCTATATAAATCGTTAGTTCGTCCACATTTGGAATATGCTGTTTCCATATGGTCACCGAATCTCATTAAAGACATTGACAGACTGGAAAAAGTACAATGGCGAGCCACAAAACTGATTCCAAATATAAAAAATAAATCATACGAAAATCAACTAAAACATATGCATCTGTTTTCCCTAAAAAAGTGTAGACTCAGAGGTGACTTGATACAGGTCTTTAAGATTCTAAAGGAAATTGACAACATCAAAAGTGACAAAATTTTCACATTGAATGAGAATCAGACAAGAAGCAGTGGTCTCAAACTGTCCGGAAATAGATTCAATTTGGAAGTAGGTAGAAACAACTTTGCCAGCTGTGTAGTTAATGAATGGAATAAACTTCCTGCACAGGTAGTGCAATGTAGTTCAGTTTGAAGCTTTAAGAATCATTTAGATAAACACCTAAGCAAGATGCTGTAATGATTATAATTTATTTTATATTATTTGTTTTTGTTTTGTTATCATTTGTCTGTTTGATTTTCATTTATCATTAGTTATATGTCAATTTATTATTATTTACTATTTACCTGTTTGTTTATTATTTACCGTAACTATACCTGTGCATTTATTTATGTATTTAATTTGTTATTTACATTATTATAGTTTTTATTTATTATTTCATTATTATTATGATTTTTTTTCGCATCCGACCTAGATATGGACCAGGGGGTCTCTTGTCGGCATGGTCTGCCTTTGTAATCCTTTGTAAGGAGAAGGATGTTTTTTTGGGCCTTTATGGACCTGGAAAAGGCTTACAACATGGTAGACAGAAAGGCACTGAGGGAGTTTTTGCAGATATACGGGATAGGAGGAAAGCTTCTAGGAGCTGTCAAGAGTTTTTATGAGAGTAGTAGAGCTTGTGTCAGGATTGGAAATGGAGAGAGTGAGTGGTTCGAGGTAAAGGTGCGACTTCATCAAGGATGTGTTATGTCGCCCTGGCTGTTCAACTTATACATGGATGGGGTAGTGGGAGAGGTAAATGCAAGGGTAGTGGGTCAGGGATTGGAGATGGTTAAAGAAAATGGAGAAAAGTGGGAGGTGAGCCAGCTGTTGTTTGCGGACGACACTGTGCTTGTGGCAGGATCAGAGGAGGGATTGAGGAAGTTGGTGACAGAGTTTGGGAGAGTGTGTGATAGAAGAAAGCTGAAGATAAATGTGGGTAAAAGTAAGGTGATGAGATGTACAAGGGGTGAAAGTGGCAGTAGTCTGGAAGTGAGCATTAACAGAGAGCGACTGGAGGAAGTGGATAGTTTTAGATACTTGGGTGCAGATGTGGCAGGAAAAGGTGGAGTGAAGGTGGAGGTAGAATGTAGATTGAGAGAAGCGAGTAAATGCCTTGGTGGATAAAAAAGTGCAATGAAGAATAGACATTTGGGAATGGATGCGAAGAGGAGACTATATGAAGGAGTGATTGTGCCAACAGCACTGTATGGGGCAGAAACATGGAACATAAGAGAGGAAGAGAGAAGGAGTTTGAATGTGTTTGAGATGAGGTGTCTGAGAAGTATGATGGGGGTTACTAGGCTGGATAGAGTGAGAAATAAGGAGGTGAGGAGGAGAACAGGGGTGGAAAGGGGGTTGGGAGATAGGGTTGATGAAAGAGTATTAGGATGGTTTGGACACATAGAAAGAATGAGTGAAGAAAGACTAGTAAAAGAGGTATGGAAGGTAGATGTGGAGGGAGTGAACATGAAGGGACGTCCTAGGATGAGGTGGATGGATGGGGTGAAGGGGGCTTTGGGGAAGAGGGGAATGTCTGTTGAGGAAGGACGGGAGAGGACAGAAGACAGGGGTGAATGGAGAATGGTTGTATATGGATGATGATGTGATGCATGAGGTGGAATGGGGGGTATTTATACACATCATGGGTGTGCGCATACTTTTCAGAGAAGGCAAAGTTTACATACAAGCAAATTTTTGCACACATAGCAAAAAATTAGAGGGAACATTGGCAGCATCAGTTTATATTTTATTCACAACCATTCTTCATTCATACCTATCACTTGTCTTCTCCCTTCCCTGCTAAACAGATATTCCCACAGACTAGGTAAGGCACCTACATTAGGAGATTCAGCCTTAAGGGGCTAACAGTCTCCAGACTGGGCTCAAAATCTCTATCAACATAAGCTATTATTTCTTATACTTTTTCATACATGGAGAGCTGACAACCTGCAGATGCTCTTCTCTTCCTACAACTTTGAGCAGGTAACAGAAACAGTCCCACATTAATGCAATACAGACAATAAGTCAAGATTTCTTCCTAGAAAGATCTGTGGGAGGTACCAAGGGCCATTGCCAGTCACTGTAGGGCTGAGGTTTTCCACTTTGTGCACTACAATTCGGTAAATACACACAACAACAACAACATTGTTGTCATCAGACTTATGGTGGCCCTGCATCATCATCAAAATGGACTTATGGTGGTCCTGCAAGATAAATAGTGGAGCTGGCCATTTTCAAAACTTGTCAACCCCTAACTGAATGTCAGCCTAAAGGGCTGACATTTAGTCTCTATACTGGGACCAAGATCTCTCTGTCAACTTCAACTGCTTTTATTGCACCTTTTCACATGTAGAAAACTGACAGCTGGTGACCATTCTCCTCCTACTGCTTTCAGGCAGTGAAATAGAAACAGTTCCATATCAATACAACTCAGACAACAGTCTAAAGTTTCTTCCCAAAGAGATCTGTGGGAAGGCTTAGGAACTGTTGCTGGGCACTGTGGAGCTGTAGGTTTCCCACTTTGTGAAATATGATGCAATAATTCTTATTATTATTTGAAATGTTTTGCTCAGTTAACTCTTGTTGGTCATAATTTCTATTAGTAGATTCTGATCAGTGAAAAGTACCTATTTTTTTAAATGCCCATTATCTTCCATAGATACAGTTAAGATTATATTTTGACTGATCATGGGATGTTCTTTTTATATTTTTGACAGGTACAACTTGGATCCATTTGATGAACACAGTGATACTAAGGTTTGGGAAGCCTTAGAACAATCACACCTCAAGAATTTGGTGCAGAGACAAGAATATGGTCTCTGCACAAAAGTAGAGGCTGCAGGCGAGAATTTTTCTATTGGTGAGAGGCAACTTATCTGTTTAACAAGAGCTTTACTTCGCAACAGCAAGGTAAATCTTTCGTCATTTTTTGAATTTGTGATACTTCATTTTTTTTATGGATATATTTATACAATTCCACATCCTTTCAGTTAGCTTTCATATGCCTTTTTACAGCTGGAGTAACCTAATGAAATTGGCCATCCTGTAAACTCCCCCAGATTAATTTTTCACTCACAGTCAGTGGAATGATGAGATAACTATATTTACTCCTATTTTGTCATTACTGTATTGTTACAGATTTTACTGCTTGATGAAGCAACAGCATCAGTAGATGTTGAAACAGACCACCTTATTCAGGAAACTATACGAGAAGCTTTTGCAAGGAGTACTGTTATGACAATTGCTCATCGCCTGAATACAATTGCCTCTTATGACCGTGTTATGGTTTTGGAGGCAGGAAAGGTCAGTATTTACTTTCTTTTCTTTAGCAAATGCATGTGTTTCAAAACTAAATTAAATGATTATGTAGTTTGGTGTTCCAATAACTGAATGGTGAGGAGATTACACCAGGAGGTCCTAAGCTACAATTGGAGCTAACACCTGTGTTGTGGTAGGTAACAGTCACTGTTGAGAGTTTAAGAGAAGTGCAGAACTTAAACCTACACTCCTCTGATTGCAACGCTCACATAGACACACAAAAAAGTTAGCTCGGAAAGGGACCTAGGAGTAATTATCAGCAAAGACATGTCACCAGACAAACATATCAATAAAATAGTCGGAGAAACCTTCAACTTACTATAGTTGATGAAAGTTGCTTTTGACTATTTGGATGAGGAAATAGTCAAGAAAATATTAGTTATAGGGCCCCAACAATGGTAGGGGCAGGGGGGGGGTAGCACTTTTGGTGAAAAGAAGGTAAAGCAAATTCCCCCTAATGTACTTTTAATCCATGATTTATTTATCATGAGTTGTGTGTATGAATGATGTGTGTATAAACGTTGTTTTGTGGATGAATGTTACATGTGAATCATGCTAGTGACCATCAGATGTGGAAGGTGGTGGTAGTGGTGGTGTGTGGTGGGGGTGGCACTTTTCAACTTGCCCTGGGGTGGCACTTACCCATGTCGGGGCCCTGATTAATTACACTGATAAAACCAAGATTAGAGTATGCTGCAACACTATGGACACCCAGTACTAAAAAGAATATGAAGAAAGTAGAAAGAATACAAAGAGCAACAACAAAGATGGCACCAACACTCTCCAAATTGACATATGAACAAAGATTGTCCAAATTGGAACTACCAACTCTGGAAGAAAGAAGAAAAAGAGGAGATCTACTGACTATTTATAGAATCATGAAAGGAAAGGAAGTCCCAGATAGAGATGGTTTATTAAAGTGGGACAAGAGAAAAACAAGAGGACATGAAAAGAAACTCAAAAAGAATAATTATAGAAGAGATCTGAAAAAGAATAGCTTCTCACACAGAGTGGTGGATACCTGGAATAAATTAGATTGTGTGTGCAAATACTACTCAAGAATTTGATAAACTTGATGCTGAAAGATACAAAGACAGGTCACTATGAGCATAGCTCCCTTCCTGTATAATACAGCTAGGTAAATACAAACTGGATACTAAAAGAATGCATAGACGAGTTGATGGACAAAATATACAAGATACTGTATAATTACTCACTCAAAGAAGGAAAGGTACCATAGGACTGGAAAAATGCAAATATTGAACCAATATATAAAGGAGGGGACAAGGAAAATCCAAATAACTATAGACCGGTCTCCATTACAAGCACAATAGGAAAAATATGTGAAAAAGTTATCAAAAGTAGATGGGTTAAATATCTGGATAAAAAATATACTGAATCCAACACAATTTGGATTTAGACAAGGAAGATCATGTACCACAAACTTGATTTGCTTCTACTCAAGACTAATAGAAATAATACAAGAAAGGGATGGCTGGGCAGATTGTATTCACCTAGTTGTATTTTGCGAGAAGGGGAGCTATGCTCGTGGTGTCCTGCCTTTGTATCTCGCAGTGTCTAGTTTGCTCTTAAACTTATGAATGGTTTTTGTGCACACTATTTCATTGTCCAGTTTGTTCCTAGTGTCCACCACTCTATGTGAAAAATGTTTTTCTTCAGATCTCTTGTGTAGCTATGTTTTTTTCATTTTCTTTCTATGTCCTCTTGTGCTTTTCTTGTCCCAGTTTAACAAGTCCTTTCTATCGAATATTTCTGTGCCCTTCATGATTCTGTAGATGGTCAGTAGGTCACCTCTCTTCTTTGCTCCAGAGTCAGTAACTCCAGTTTAGCCAATTTCTCCTCATATGACAAGTTTGCAAGTGCAGGTGCCATTTTTGTTGCTGCTCTCTGGATTCTATTTTCTTCATATTCTTTTTGGTACTGGGTGACCACAATGTCGCCACATATTCTAGTCTAGGTCCTATCAGTGTGACCAATATTTTTTTTAATAATTTTTTCATCCAAATATATGCCACTTTTATTTATCTTAGCAAGTTGTAGGATTCTCCAACAATTTTGTTTATCTGTTTATCATAGGACAAGTCGTTTGAGATAATTACCCCCAAATATTTTTCGGATCTCTCCTTTACCTCCTAGGTTCCAGTTTTATATTGTCCTGATATTCTATTTTTGCTTTTTCCAAACTCCATTATGCTAAACTTGTTAATATTGAAGTCTACTTCCCATTTCTGACTCAGTTCTATACCTTATTCAGGTCTTCCTGCAGTGATTTGCAATCCTTTTCAGTTTTTACTTTCCTTAACAGTTTGGCATCATCTGCAAAGAAGCTCATGTAACATTTCACATCATCATCCATGTCATTCACATAAATAGCAAACATTATTGGAGCCAATACAGATCCTTGCGGTACTCCACTGATCACCTCTTTCCAACCTGAATATTTTTCTCTGAGCACTACTCTCATCTTTCTACCAATCAGGAAGTCCTCCATACATTTTAGTAGGTTCCCTTGTATCCCTCCTCTTTGTTCCAGTTTTTTTTTTTTTATAATTTTTTGTGTGGTACTTTGTCAAAAGCTTTTTGTAAGTCCAGGAAGGCACAATCAGCCCATCCATTCCTTTCTTGCACTATGTCTATTAATCTTGAATAGAAACATATTAAGTTTGTGGTACATGATCTTCCTTGTCTGAACCCAAATTGTCTTGGGTTTATTATATTGTTGTCTTCCTGATGTTTTACCCATCTATTCTTGATGATTTTCTCCCAAAGTTTGGCTATAGTGTTTGTTAGTGAGACTGGCCTGTAGTTAGTTGGTTCTTCTTTGTTTCCTCCTTTATATATTGGTACAATGTTAGCATTTTTCCAGTCTTTTGGTATTTTTCCTTCTTTAAGAAAAATGGAATCAATAGTTGGTATTGAAGGAAAATTATTGGAATGGATGGAAGATTTCTTGACTGGGAGAAAAATGAGGGTAGTACCTAGAGACAAATACTTGACCTGGGAAGTAATGATAAGTGGTGTCCCGATCATGTTTGCCATATATATAAATGACATGAATGAAAGTGTGGAGTGTTATATGAATTTCTTTGCGAATGATGCAAAAATACTAAAGAAATTAAGTACAGAGGAAGATTGTGAATCACTGCAGAAAGACTTACCATATATACTTGTGTATAGGTTGCACCGATTGTTTGTGGTTGTCAAAGTGGTCATTTGCAGTTGACCTGCGGATAGGTTGCAATATAACCTGGCAATTTACAAGACCCATTCAAACATAAAAATCATCAGATATTTACCTTTATTTCAAAACTTTACTCACAAAATTTTAATATCAGAACATACGGTATGTAGATTTTCTGACTGTTGCGCATATGTATAATGCAAACTTACATAAACAACGGTTGTGTTTCTAAAACTGTAATCATAAACAAATGCACTTGCATAAAATATGTTATAGTCAACTTGACAAAAAAAAAAAAAAATCTTAAGTTGATCTTTCTGCTTTCTCCATCCCCTCACTACCTTTTCTGAAACCCCAAACTCCCTTTCTGAAGATCTGTTTCCATGTTCTTATGTGTAATCCACCACTCAGCTTAAGGGGGCTGTCGCGCTCGAGAATGAACTCTGTCAATTACGATCGGAATTTCGCGAAATTTTAATATGTTATATATACATATATATACATATACTGAGATGTTCACCACCAATTTTCATATCATTTGGTTGAAAAACAATGAAGTAATTAATTTTCTTTTTCTTTTTTAAATCACAAACGTTCTATCTCCTCATTTATCCATTGACTGAAGATGCTGAAAAAATACCACAAATGCTCTATAGCAATACCTAAATAATTATTGTACAGTTTTTGGAATTTCCTCTTAGTTTAGGAGAGATTTTTTTTTTTTTCTTTTTTCTTTTTTTTTTACATAGAATACAATATATGGACTTCTATCACAAAAAGTGAAAAACACCACAATGAAAAACTTCCAAATTTATTCAGCTTTCAAGTGATCTAAACCCCATTAAAATCGGCCAAGTACAGTAGTTATGGAGGAGATAGAAAAAATGTAGAGAAAAGTGTAGTTTTGAGATATTGAGCTTAAGTTCAAAATACATTTCCCTGCATTTTTTATATTTTTCATCTAGTTTTTTTTTTCTCTGTGCCAATCTTCATGCATTCTATGTCATTCACATGTTATTATAAAGTGTAGCTGGTACCTGGTCCCCCTTTTATGAGGTATTAGCCGCTCAGAAGGCGAGGGTTTCAGGAGGCACCACCTCCCTCATTGTCACCAGGTTCGCTTACTAGAAAGCTCCCGGGTGGTAATTGGAGCTGAACAATAGTTTTCTCTTCCTCTTTCTGGTCTTTGGTGTCCCTTTCCATTCTGTGTCTTTGTCTTGTTCCTCAAGTGCTTTTGTAACAATGGGATTGACTCCAACCAAGTGAGAAAGAAGATTATGTGTCCTTCCAAAGTTATGATCAATGACAGTCGCTCTTATGATGAAAAGCACTCGGAAGAGACCGGCAAATTTTGCTTTTGAGCATCTTATCCAAACTTTTGAATGAAAACTCTCATTTGGATTTTGGGTTGCCCCCTTGAGACATCTCCGAAGAATGTCCGGGGCAGTCAGATCTCTATAGACAGACTTACAAAGGATTACAAAGGATTACAAAGGCAAAGCATGCCGACAGGAGACCCTTTGATCCATATCTAGGTCGGATGGAAAAAAAAAAAAAAAAAATCATATTAATAATAAATTAAAACTATAACAATGTAAATAACAATTAAAATACATAAATAAATGCATTGGTATAGTTGAATAACAAACAAACAGGTAAATAGTAAATGATAATAAATTGACATATAACTAATAATAAATGAAAATCAGACAGACAAATTATAACAAAACAAAAACAAATAATATAACATAAATTATAATAATTACAGCATCTTACTTAGGTATTTATCTAAATGATTCTTAAAGCTTCGAACTGAACTACATTGCACTACCTGTGCAGGAAGTTTATTCCATTCATTAACTACACGGTTGGCAAAGTTGTTTCTACCTACTTCCAAATTGAATCTATTTCCGGACAGTTTGAGACCATTGTTTCTTGTCTGATTCTCATTCAATGTGAAAATTTTGTCACTTTTGATGTTGTCAATTCCCTTTAAAATCTTAAAGACCTATATCAAGTCACCTCTGAGTCTACGCTTTTTTAGGGAAAACAGATTCATGTGCTTAAGTCGATTTTCGTATGATTTATTTTTGATATTTGGAATCAGTTTTGTGGCTCGCCGTTGTACTTTTTCCAGTCTGTCAATGTCTTTAATGAGATTCGGTGACTTGATGAGCTCTAACTTTTCATAGGAGATCTTGGTCAGGTAGAGCGACTTTGTTTTGTGGCTGACAGGTGTGTTGCCTTCTGCATGTGGTCGGTTGAAGAAGCACTAGCTGTCTGCTCCACGTGGGCAAAAGTGATGCGCTGGCTTCTCATCACTCGACGTTAGGTGGAAGCATGTCGCCCACACGGCCTTTCTCATTGTATCATAGTCAGTGTTCACATTGTCATGGATCGCCTTCTCATAATATGATCCAAGAAGATCAATGACTTAATCAGTCAACATGTGGGCACCTCCTAACAAGCTCCTCTTCATCTTCTTACCAGTCTTTGTGGTGATTACTTCACTCACATCCTTCTTGACATTGCGCAGTCTGGTCCCCATCCTTTTACTGACGTGATTTAAACACTCCTCCTTGATGACAGGGTCTTCGTATGGCCCTTTGCCATTGTTCAGCTGGCATACTGCTTTGTATGCGCTTGAATCACCATCACCAACGAAGGTTGTATATTTCATTTTGTAGTCTACGGATCGGGACCACATTCATATGGCTGCTTCTCTCTCCATTGCTCCCGATTTGCCATAAAAAAAATTATGACAGACGTGCCTTTTGGCTCCCCTCCTTGCACCTGTAGCAGTAATTACAGAGGACCTCCAAGTCAATCACAGTTCCGGTATACACATCTATCACAAACCCGATGCCGATGTGACGATCCGTCAAAGGAAACATCGCAGTTGATGTTACCATTGGCATCTGGCTGCGACAGGTTTTGGTTGAGATAATACTGCCATAGTTTCTCTCTTCCTTTTTCCATCACTATTCCATACCATTTACCCATCTCTCTATATAGGTAAGAACAGTGTTGTATACACCTGCTGATAAGTTTCCACCTGAGATGTATGGAGCCTGGTTTTGTAGTCCAGCTCGTCCTACACCTGTGATTAGACTTATATAAACCTGGAGAATGTTCGTTTCTGGCAGTTTTCCAAGGGAAGTTGGAGAGGCGTCACACAAGATTTTATCACAACTGTCACACTGTAATTGCGCATGGGTGTCAAAGTGCTTCCTTTCCAATGAAATTTTTACAGTGCCCTTACAAGACCTCGTCGGACAATTCACAGTACTGAATAATTCTTCTAGCTGTGATTCTGAAAGTATAACTTTCATATCATACTTTTTCTGAGCAACAGGCAAAACACTTGTCATTAGTTGTTTCCTCTTCATGTGAGATGAGAGTGTTTCAGTTGAAGAGGCACGTGATGGTACGTCACGCATGCTTGATGTTGATGGTTGCGGTGACGTCATTTGACAAACAGGATGTGGAGGGGCAGAGGAGGGCGATAACGCAGTCAGCCTAGGCGAGCCCGGCTGCACCGCAGCACTGCTATGATAATCTCCAGTAATAACCGAGGCAGAAGTACACTCTTTCTCAATAATTTGATTCAGTTTCTTAGCTCTTTCATGAAATGCACGATTCTTTTTCAAATGTTTAGGCATTCTTGAAATGATTATAGCTTCAAATAAAAGTAAATAAAAGTTCTCCAAGGAGCACCAATTCCCTTTCTCCGCCTACTCACAATAATTCTCTCAGTTTACTCACGTTTCTGACGTATTCAAGTGTGAAGTGCTTTCCCTACTTGTAGGACAAGTTTCCAGCTAGTCTTTATTAGTGAATAACAAAATACATCGCATTTGTGCCATTTTTATTGTGATGAAATAACTTAGTCGAATATATGTGCAGCGAAGGTGTAGTGGGAAGTGGGGGGTGTCAGAAAAATAGTCATAACTCCTTTATTTTTTAGTATTTTGCAGAAATATTTTAGAACAGGGTTGACAAAGGCCACTAGATTGCAGGGAAATTGTTTTCGATTTTATATGTATATATGCACAAACATAATACAGCATAGGGTCGAGGGTGGTGTAGGAAGTGGAGGGGGTCAGAAATTTAGTCATAACTCCTTTATTTTTTAGTATTTCGCAGAAATATTACAGAACGGGGTTACTAAAGGCCAATAGATCATGGGGAAATTGCTTTTGATTTTTTTTTTATCTTTTTGAAAAATATATATACACGAACATGATACACCAGTGGTCGAGGGTGGAGTAGGAAGCAGAGGGGTCAGAAAACTAGTCATAACTCCTTTATGTTTTGGAATTTCGCTGAAATATTTCAGGACTGGCTTGCCAAAGGCCACTAGATGACAGGGAATTTTTTTTTAATATTTCAATTTTTTGGAAAATATTAATCAGAAATTCACCGCGACAGCCCCCTTAAAACCTACTTCATAGCTCCTTCTCTTACCGTAACTCATGATTAGAGTTTGCAGTTATTAGGCCTAAAACTCCGTGCAATCTACTGTAGATCTAACCAGTACAGTAGGCCTAATGGAAATTTACAAAAATAATAATTTATTACGAAAATCATAAGTTTATTTAAGTTATGTTACAGGATGTTACGTCACACTATGAAAACATAATTTGCACACATATCATAGAAACGCAGCCACGAGTAAAACAGGTGATGTATGGTAACATACGGTAAACAAAGGGTCAAGGTTGCATTGCTTATAAACACTAATATATACAAAAGAGTTAGAAAAGAGAATATTTTACAATTTTATTGTAATTGATATATGATTTTCTAGTGGCAATAGTTCAGTTTAAAGCAGCAATTCGGTAGGAACCTTTGATATATATATTTTATGCCTACAAAAGGCTTGAAAAGCTTTCCGATGCTTATTGTGTGAACACCACTGAAATTCCGTGTCATTGTCACATTGAAATCGTCAATTGTTACTACTTCGGTGACAGAGTAGTGCTGTCCCTCATTAGTGTTAAGTGGATAGGTTGCACCCCTGATTTTGGCAAAATATTTACTTAAAAAAAGTGTGACCTATATGCGAGTATATATGGTAGATAAAGTCTGTAAATGGAGTCAAAAGTGGGAAGTGAACTTTAACATCAAGAAATGTAGTATAATGGAGTGGAAAAAGTAAACCTAGAATATAGAGGAAATACAAAATTGGTGAGGAAGTCAAAAAAGTGAGCTCAGAAAGGGACCTAGGAGTAATTGTCAGCAAAGACATGTCACCAGACAAATATGTCAATAAAATAGTCGGAGATACCTTCAATTTACTAAGGTCGATGAAAGTGGCTTTTGACTATTTGGATGACGAAATGGTAAAGAAAATACTAGTTACACTGATAAGACCAAGATTAGAGTATGCTGCAACACAATGGACACCCAATACTTAAAGGAATATAAAGAAATTAGAAAGAATACAAAGAGCAGTGACAAAGATGCACCAGCACTCTCCAAATTGACATATGAACAAAGATTGTCCAAATTGGAACTACCAACTCTGGAACAAAGTAGAGAGAGGAGATCTACTGACTATTTACAGAATTATGAAAGGCATGGAAGTCCTAGATAGAGATGGTTTATTAAAGTGGGACAAGAGAAAAACAAGAGGATATGAAAAGAAACTCAAAAAGGATAATTATACTGTAGAAGAGATCTGAAAAAGAAAAGCTTCCCACACAGAGTGGTGGATATCTGGAATAAATTAGATGAGGCAAATACTATTCAAGAATTTAAGAACAAACTTGATGCTGAAAGATACAAAGATGGGTCACTATGAGCCAGTGGCGATTCTAGGGGGGGGGTACCTGGGAGGGCAATGGCCCCACCAGTTTTTCAGCTGGCCCCCAGGTTGGCACCCCGTTTTTTTTTGTTTTTTTTTGCATATCCCATTTTTAAATTATATATATATATATCTTGGTAAATACTACTGCAGTACTGACCGTGTCACACGCAGTGGTGATTCTAGGGAGGGGCCTGGAAGGGCCATGCCCCCCCCCCCCCAGTTTTCAGCTGGCCCTCCCACTTTCATAATCCTAGAATCGCCACTGCTACGAGCATAGCTCCTTTCCTGTATAATACCAAAAAGAATATAAAAAAATTAGAATACAAAGAGCAACAGCAAAACTGGCACCAACTCTTTCCAAAATGACATATGAACAAAGACTGTCCAAATTAGAATTACCAACTCTGGAACAAAGGAGTTAAAGAGGAGACTACTATCTATAGAATTATGAAGGGAATGGAAATCTTAGATAAGAATGATTTATTGAAATGGGACAATGGAAAAACAAGAGGACAAGAAAAGAAACTAAAAAAAGATAATTCCAGAAGAGATCTGAAAAAAAAATAGCTTTCCACATAGAATGATAGATTATACTTTAAACAAATTAGACAAAAAAACCATGTGTGAAACACTATTCCAAGATTTTAAGAAAAAACTTGATGCTGAGAGATACAAAGACGGGTCACCACGAGCATAGCTCCCTTCCCATATAATACAACTAGGTAAATATATAATGGAGTTCGGAAAAGGTAAAAAAAGAATGTCAGAACAATATACAATTGAAAGAAAGGAAGTGAAGAAAATGGGATCGGAAAAAGACCTGGGAGTAATTATCTCAAATGACTTGTCCCCTGATAAAAAATAAATAAATAAACAAAATTGATGGAAAATCCTACAACTTGCTTAGATCAATTAAGGTGGCTTTAACCTATTTAAACAAATGTTTAGAAAAAATACCAGTCACACTAATAAGGCCTAGACTGGAGTATGCTGTGACAATATGGTCACCCAGTACCAAAAAGAATTTAAAGAAATTGAAAGAATCCAGAGAGCAACCACGAAAATGGCCTCAGCACTTTCAAACCTGTCATATGAGGAGAGACTGGCTAAATTGAAATTACCGACTTTGGAACAAAGAAGAGAAAGAGGCAACCTACTGACCATCTACAGAATCGTGAAAGGCACAGAAGACCTTGATAAAGAGCACTAGTGGACTGGCTGGTGAGGTTGTTTAATGTTTGTTTGAAAGAGGGTAGAGTGCCGGAGGACTGGAGGAGTGCCTGTATAGTTCCGCTTTGCAAGGGAAAGGGGGACAAGTGTGAGTGTAGTAGTTTCAGAGGGATCAGCTTGTTGAGTGTAGTTGGGAAGGCTTATGGAAGGGTCTTGATTGAGAGGATTAGGAGAGGAACAGAGGGAGTAATTGGTGAGGAACAGTGTGGGTTTAGGACAGGTACGGGTTGTGTAGATCAGATCTTTGTGGTAAGACAGATATGTGAGAAAGCTATAGGAAAAGGTAAGGATGTTTTTGGGCTTTTATGGATCTGGAAAATGCGTATGACAGGGTAGACAGGAAGGCACTGGGAGGTACTGCAGATATATGGGATAGGAGGAAAGCTGTTAAGAGCAGTCAAGAGTTTTTACGAGAGTAGTAGAGCTTGTGTTAGGATTAGAAATGGAGAGAGTGAATGGTTTGAGGTAAAGGTAGGACTTTGTCAGGGGTGTCATGTCGCCCTGGCGGTTCAATCTTTACATGGATGGAGTGGTGCGAGAGGTGAATGCAAGGTTAGTGGGTCAGGGGTTGGAGATGATTAAAGAAAATGGAGAAAAGTGGGAGGTGAGCCAGCTGTTGTTTGCTGACGACAATGGGCTTGTAGCAGGATCAGAGGGATTGAGGAAGTTGGTGACAGAGTTTGAGAAGGTGTGTGAAAGAAGGAATCTGAAGACAAATGTGGGTAAAAGTAAGGTGATGAGATGTACAAGGGGAGAGAGAGACAGCAGGCTGGAGGTGAGCATTAAGGGTGAAAGACTGGAGGAAGTGGATAGTTTTAGATACTTGGGTGCAAATGTGGCAGGAAAAGGAGTTGGGGTGGAGGTAGATTGTAGATTGAGAGAAGTGAGTAAATGCCTTGGTGGATTGAAAAGTGTAATGAGAAATAGACAGCTGGGAATTGATGCTAAGAGTAGTTTATATGAAGGAGTGATTGTGCCAACAGCATTAGACGGGGCAGAAACGTGGAACATAAGAAAAGGAGAGAAGTTTGAATGTGTTTGGGATGAAATGCCTGAGAAGTATGGTAGGGGTTAGGCCAGATAGTGAGAAATGAGGAGGAGAGTGGGTGGAAAGGGAGTTGGGAGATAGGGTTGATGAAAGGGTATTAGGATGGTTTGGACACATGGAAAGAATGAGTGAAGAAAAATTAGTAAAAGAAGTGTGGAAGGCAGAGGTGGAAGGAGTGAATATGAGGGGGCATCCTAGGATGAGATGGATGGATGGGGCGAAAGGGGAATTACAAAAGAGAGGAATGTCTGTAGAGGGAGGATGGGAGAGGAGAGAAGATAGGGGTAAATGGAGAGGGGTTGTGTATTAATGATGCTGTGATGCATGAGGTGGAGTGGGTGGGGGATGGGAGATGAGGAAGTATGTATGAGAAAAAATTTGACATCGCCCGAAGGAATTTCTCCCCGTCTTCTTTTCTGCATGAGGGAACAGAGAGGGGGGGGTCGCCAAATTTATGAAGCGGCCTTGCTGTGGATGTGCTGTGTCTTGCGACACTGCTTCTGACCCAGGGCAGTGGACAGGATGCAGGGATGACCCGTCATCCAGGAGGTGCTAAGATAAGAGGGAGTGTGGAGGGGAGTGGAATATATAGGAAATGGAATTGATGGGAGTAGTGTCTATGCCTTTTTCTTTTTGGCTACCCCCCATGTAGGGGGAAAAAGCCTTTAGTATATGTATGTACTAAATTAGGACAAGAGAAGCAGCCAATAATAAGTTTATTATTCGTGCCTATAATTTCCACTCAAATAGATTCTTGCTTAATTGAATTGTTGATAATACAGTTAGCAGTGTTCTTGATGGAAAGCGCTACTCCTCCCCCCACTCCTGTTCTTAATATTTTCTCAGCATATCAAAATTAGCTCTCTTGAAGTCAGGTACTAGGACATTTGTACTATTTAATTCTTTCCATGTAATATTAAATCTTAGTCTAGCACTTATATGTTTCTCGTTAGGACCCCATTTTTAGTTAATAGTAAGTCCAGAGTATTCTCTCCCCTTGTAGGATTGGTAATCATTTGTTTTAGGAAATTATCTTACACTACATCTAGAAAACTTTACGATTCCTGATCTACCAAATTTTCTGTCAATGTTTCTGTAATTAAAGTCCCCCATGATCACAACATTTTTGTACTGGTACATCCTGGGAATTTCGTGAATCAAGGGTTCGGTCTTCTCACTGCTAAGATTAGGTCTATATGGGATGCCAATAATAAGTTTCTTATTCTTGCCTATAATCTCCACCCAAATAGATTCTTGCTTAATTGAATTGTTGATAATACAGTTACCTATTTTTTTTTTTTCATGGAAAGTGCTACTCCTCCCCCCACTCTTGTCTACCTTATCCTTATAAAAATTTAATATCCTCTCTCAATTTCCAGAAGGAAATGACTGTCCACCATATTGATCCAAGATTCAGTAGTAGCTGTAATATCAAATCTCTCTACATATGCTTTACCTTGCAACAAATTAATTTTATTATGCTTCTGGTGTTTGTATAGTAAACCTTTAGTATATCCTAACTCCACCTGCTCAGGTGATTATTTTCAGTACCTCTCTGAGCTGTTTCTACCAACTACACTATATTCCAATACTTTTCCCCCAATTCCCACATAATCAACCTAAATACCCAGCAGGATGCCTACTTCTCACTCAAGGGATTCAGCAAGGGGTCTAAATCCTTTGGGTGACAAGTGCACCCCATTCCTTATAGAGATAATTCTTGCCATAAAAGCAATCCCAGTTGTCAACAAATGCTCATACATTGGCCTTACAATGATTTGCCAGCCTTACAATACATTGCAATAGCCTTGGAATGCCACATACCTCCAACTTTATGCTTTGGAAGGATTCTACATAAAATAGGAACCCCTTCTTTATCCCTAATCTTATCAAGTGCATCCCAGAACTGTGCAAGTAATTCCAGACTCTCTAACTTACCTATGTCATTCTTACCTGCATCCAAGCAAACAATGGGTCTCTCACCTTCCTTGACCATACACTCTTCAATCCTGTCTCTAACATCACCTATCCCTACCCCAGGGAAATGCACCCAAGTTCTATGCTTCCTATATTTGTTGCAAAAGGCTCTAAATATCTCACCTGGCTATCCCCTACAACCAAAATTTTACCTCTGGTGAGGGATCTAGCAACTGCCCTACCCTTCTCTTGCATCTCCTTTGTTTCTTCTTTTTGTAGACCCATGAGAGCTTGAAAAGAGTTCCTGCATTCAAGCAGGTCTGGTGAAGGCTTTATACCACCTGTGTTTTCTTGATCACTGTTTCCCACCCAGGTTCTAGACATGATTTGTTGTTCATTTTTTGGGCCTTAGAGCAGACTTTGATTCTCCTCTGTAAGACCCTCAACAGTCTTCTCTATAGAAATTGTACCTCTTCAGCACTGATCACTGAATCACAACCATATGCCATCTCACTGTTTAAAGCAGCTATCCCAGTTTGACCTGACATGAGTGATGTCTATTGCTACCCTTCCTCTCCTTGTCCATGCCTTCCTCCTTCCCACTCTCATCTTGTTTTGCCTTTCTACCATTCACATTACCATCCTCCTTTTTCACTTTACCTTCCTTTTTCCTGCCTCCAAACATTGCCCAGTTGTTCCACTCCCCTTCCTTCACCCTTTTTTTTTCTCTTTCTTATCTCCCCTTTTCCCTTTCCCCCCTCCCGTTTTCCTTGTATCATTCTATTCTCATGCTTCCCTCCATCTACCCTTTCCCCCTTCCTTTCATGGCCCTATCATTAACTTTCAACTTCTCCATTCACTCTGTACCAATTTCCAGGAACCTTTACCCTTTCTCCTTTTCATTGCTCCTCTTCTTCCTCAGATTTTATGCTCATGTATTATCTTTATTTTGTGTCATAATTTCCAACAGCAAGTACTGTAAAGCCCTTTTCCCTTATTGCAGGTTAAGGAGTTTGACACTCCAACAGTCCTCATGCTGCGAGAAGACTCGTTATTCCGAGACATGATGTCAGCTATGGGAGTCACCACTGTGGAACAGATGATGTCACTCTCTTAGTCTTTACAGTTCCTTGTATGGTAGAAATATATTTCAAAGTTGTGCAATGTGGCAGCATTTGCCAGGGCTTGAACTGCAGACACAGACTATGGAAAACTTAGGATGCCCATCCTTAATGGGTTCCTAAGGCAAGGACAAATTTGGCTGCTAGTAGTACCTCAAGGTGTTCTTCAGAAGATATGCTAGCTAGCCTTTGCCCATTTTTACCTTAAGTGCCACACGTACATATAAAGTATGGCCCAGTTATACTTGAGTGGGATAGGTTCTCATTCTTCCAGTGAATGGTAGATATTTTTTGTAGACAAAGTATTAGATATACTACTATTTTTCAATAAAACTTGTGTGATAAGGATTTATATAAGCTTGTAATGGTATGAATGTATATGTTTATGAAATTGAGAGCTCTTTTTATTTTATTGAAAGACTTTCCCTAAGAAATATCTCATTTTCTCTCATCTTTAACATTTTGGAAGTGGTATTCCAATTTTGTCAAATATTTAAGTGCAAAATTGTCTCCTACTGTTGCATTCAAACTCCTCATGCTTAGGTTGTTACAAACTCAGGTGTAGTACCGATGTAAGGTTGAAACATTAACTACTGATTGAGCACTGCAGTGAAAGAATATTTTTGAAGGCATGATTAAATAGAAAGTAAGTGCACATTACTTTCAGATATTAGGTCACCAGGAATGGTATAACTATTCGTCTGAAATTATTTTCATGTCACGATTGAACTATTAAAGATAATTAGGAACCACCTGCATAATGAGTTATATTGATTCCTTTGAACTATATTAGAATACTTAATCCATGCATGTGAGATACTCTCATGGGAGTAAAATTATATGACAGCAGGAATAAAATTAAAGTGCAGCATGGGCTGAAATGGGTCGATAGAGAAAGTTTTGATCAATTAGTTTACTATAAGCTGAATAAGATAATATGGCACTATATACAGCATATTATCTAGATTGTAATACAGTAAAATGGTTGAAACGGTAAAAAAAAAAAGAAAAAAAAAAAAAAAGTTATGCCATTCATAGTAGATATGTAGTGGTCAGACAAAGGATTGGACACCTATTGTTTTTCATCTATTTCATAGCTACTTCTGAAAGCACTATCAAGTGCTTTTCTTTTATGTGAATGCAGTGTGAAGATACTTATGTTATGGTGAGACTCTTGCTATCTTTGGACTGAGCCCATCATCTCTCTCCATCAACTTCAACTTTTTCTGCCATCTCCTTTTCTACACCCCCTTTCCTCCTCACTTCCTCATTTCTCACTCTATCCAACCTTGTACCCCTACCATACTTTTCAGACACTTCATTTGGAAGAAAAAACTACTGAATCCAAATCAATTTGGATTCAGACAAGGAAGATCATGTACCACAAACTTGATCTGCTTCTACTCAAGATTAATAGACATAATACAAGAGAGATGGGTGGGCAGACTGTGCCTTTCTGGACCTACAAAAGGCATTTGAGAAGGTACCACACAAAAAACTAATAAGGAAGATAGAGTCAATAGGTGGCATCAGAGGAAAACTATTGGAATGGATGAAAGACTTCCTGACTGGGAGTAAAATGAGAGTAGTAATTAGAGACAAATTCTCAAACCGGGAAGAAGTGATAAGTGGTGTCCCGCAGGGATCAGTACTGGCCCCGATCATGTTTGTCATATACATAAATGACATGGATGAAGGAGTAGTGTTACATGAATTTCTTTTCAGATGATGCAAAAATACTAAAGAAAGTAAAAACGGAGGAAGACTGCAACTCCTTACAACAAGACTTAGACAAGATCTGGAAATGGACTCAAAAGAGGGAAGTAAAATTCAATATCAAGAAAAGTAGTATAATGGAATTTGGAAAAAGTAAAAACAGAATATCAAAAGATTACAAAATTGGTGAAGAGGTAAAAAAAGTAAACTAGGAGAAGATCTTGGAGTGATAATCAACAAGGACATGACACCAGATAAGCATATTAATAAAATAGTCGGAGAAACCTACAATTTATTTAGGTCAATAAAAGTGGCATTTGTTTATTGGAAAAGGAAATGATAAAAACAATTCTAACTACACTAATAAGACCAAAACTTGAGTACGCAGCAACACTATGGACACCCAGTACCAAAAAGAATATAAAGAAATTAGAAAGAATACAAAGAGCATCAACAAAACTAGCACCAACTCTTTCAGAAATGACATATGAGCAAAGACTGTCCAAATTAGAATTACCAACTCTGGAACAAAGGGAAAGAGGAGACTTACTATCTATAGAATAATACAAGGAATGGAAATCTTAGATAAGAATAACTTATTGAAATGGGATACTGGAAAAACGAGAGGACACGAAAAGAAACTAAAAAAAGATTACAGAAAAGATCTAAAAAAGAACAGCTTCCCACACAGAGTGATAGATACTTGGAACAAATTAGGTAAAGAAACAGTGTGTGCAAACACTATTCAAGATTTTAAGAAAAAACTTGATGATGAGATACAAAGACGGGTCACTACGAGCATAGCTCCCTTCCTGTATAATACAACTAGGTAAATACATTTAAACTTTTCCTCTCTGCTTCTTAAATTCCAAATCTACGCCCTGTATAGTGTCAGCACAATCACCCTGCATGAGGAGATGGAGAGGGGAGGGTCACTGATTAAATGAAGTGGCCTTGCTGTGAATGTACTGTCTTGCTGCATTGCTTCTGACAAGGGCAGTGGGCTGGAGACAGGGATGACCTTTCATCCATGAATAGCTAAAATGAGAGGGAAACAAGGGGGATGGATGGGAGTAGGTATGTGCCTTTGACTTGGCTACCTCCCTTATAAGGGGGAAGAAGCCCCTGGTATATAAATAGATCTGCTCTATAAAATTTACAAGAGAATGACGAAGGGAGTCACCATATATTGAAGCAGTGGTGGGTAATTCATCTCCAGCTGGTGGGCCCTTTTGTAGAAGGACTGTGTTTTGCTGAATTGCTTTTGATCTGAGCAGTGTGGCACAGAACAAGGATGCTTAGATGGGAAAGGTGTTAATCAGATTTTAATGCATATAAAACAGGTGTGCGCTTTGACTCAGTCACCTTCCTTATTAGGAGGAAAGAGCCTTTGATGTGTACATGCGAGTCGATACTCTTGGACAACAGGAGTCATGCATCAAAAATAATAAAAACACTCAGTTTGCAAATACTTTATAGAATCATTACAGTATATCATATCTATCTCCAAAAAATAAATCTATCCAATATTAATCAATCAAATAACCTGGAAAATTAGAAAAACTAGAATGTATGACATTTCTTTATCAATTCATATTTCCCACTTAGCGTAGTACTCTTCGTAAACTACGACTGCTCCTGGTAGTTGTTGCAACTGGTGCTTCTCTTTCTTTGGTAGTTTTGCTTGCTGCCCGTGAATTAACTGACCTTGAGGTTCTCGTTGCTGCAGCAACTACTCTTCTGCTACTGTGAACTGCCTTTCCAAACACAACCCCATTCTCACTTGAACTGTCCCTTTTCCCAGAATTATCACTGCTGGAAGGTGAGAGTGGGCTTGAGGAATCTGCTGAAGATTCCTCAGATAAATCTTGTGCAGAGTTCTTTGGCCTTCTCCCTTTTTTTATACCCAAAGTTTTCACTTGACTTTCTGCAGTTGATGTTGCTGTATTTGTGTTGTTACCAGGTCCTTTGCTCACCTCACTGTCCTCTTTAAGTTTTAGCTTCTCCAGTCCCACCTCAAGACCACCCATGGGATCTGTACACTTCTTCCTCAACCTCACAGTTGCTGGTGTCTGCTTCAGTAGGTTCCACTGTGAGCTGCTGATTGTATCATTCCCCACTGGCGTAGAACTGGAATTTTTCCTCTTAGGCATTGGAGAAGATTCACCTCTTCTTCCAACCTTGTTAATAATAATATTAACTTTCCTTGCCTTTCTTGAAGAACATCTTGCCGATTTGACTGCACCCATCTTGTCACCCCCTTGCCTTGCTGACTGCACTGGAGTCTTAGGAGAACTGGTTACTTCTTTACACAATGTCAAAAAACTTTTGGATTCCTGATCACTCTCTGCAATACAAAAGCAAGTGCTTATCATAAATTCAAATATACATATATATATACAAACATACACCAAGGGCTTTTTCCCCCTTACAAGGGAGGCAGCCACAATCAAAATTGCATAATTCTACTCCCATCCACACCTCCCTCCCTCTCATCTTGGCTCCTCATGGATGACAGGTCATCCCTGCATCTTGCTCATCGTCCTGGGTCTGAACCAATGCAGCAAGACACAGCACATTCAAATATAGAAGAGAAAATGTATGTTCATATGACATGCAAAGTAACTTAAAACATTACAATATTTTCATAGATTTCTATCTATATACCAAGGTTTCATAGATTTATTTAAAGGATACTTGTTATTCCATGACAAGATGAATGCAAACTCTTCACTGTTTTCATTATGTATAAAGTGGGTCTATTGTTTCAATTCTGTCAACCCCCTTCCATAGGGCTCTGGATGAGTGTAAGATGGGTATTTTGAATTGGCCAACCCCTGGGTTTTGGACGAGTGTACAATGGGTGTACGCTTTGAAATGGATGACCCCCTACTGTCTTAATTGAGAGGATTAGGAGAGGAACAGTGTGGGTTTAGGACAGGTAGGGATTGCATAGATCAGATTTTTGTTGTAAAATATATAAGAAAGCTATAGGAAAAAGGAAGGATTTTTTTTTTTTTTACTTTTATGGATCTGGAAAAGGCTGATAGGGTAGACAGGAAGGCACTGTGGGAGCTATTGCAGATATATGGGATAGGATGAAAGCTGTTAAGAGCAGTCAAGAGTTATTAACCACTTCAGTACGGGACTTAAATCTCGCGGGCAGCAGCCAATGCCAGCCGTATGACGTGTCGTAATAATACTCGCATCATAAAATATAGTCACGGCTTATATCGATCGTTCTCTCTTTCACCCGCGAATTTTGAAAACCACAGAGAATGGGATTCAGGGCGCATTTGGGAGAATGTAAAAACACAGGGGCGACTACAATAAATATAATCAAGACGCCGATATGGCAGCGTCGCGAATCCACTTGCTCCTCATGACGCCTACGTGTGCGGCACCGTATGGAAGGGGTTAAGAGAGTAGTAGAGTATGTGTTAGAATTAGAAGTGGAGAGAGTGAGTGGTTTGAGGTAAAGGTGGGACTTTGTCAGGGATGTGTTAGGTCACCCTGGCTGTTCAATTTATACATAGATGGGGTGGTGCGAGAGGTAAATGCAAGGGAAGTGGGTCAGGGATTCGAGGTGGTTAAAGAAAATGGATAAAAATGGGAAATAAGCCAGTTGTTGTTTGCTGACGACACTGCACTTGTAGGATCAGAGGAGGGATTGATGAAGTTAGTGACAGAGTTTGGGAAGGTATGGGAAAGAAGGAAGTTGAAGATAAATGTGGGTAAAAATAAGGTAATGAGATGTACAAGGGGAGAAAGAAGCAACAGACTGGAAGTGAGTATTAAGGGAGAGAGACTGGAGAAAGAGGATGGTAAGGCATGATGTTGAAATACAAAATGTGTCAAAAAGAAATAATCACAACTTTCCTAATACCATGTACTTTAATGCTCGTAGTATTAAGAATAAATTCCAAGAAATGCAGGCATGTCAAAAGCGAAAATCTCAATATAATAGGAATAACCTAGACATGGTTAAGTGGTAGAGTTTCAAGCTGAATTTAATATTGTGGGATTTAAAAACTTTCATCAGAATAGAAACCACAACAAAGGTGTTCTGTTGTACATTAAGGGAGCGTTGCCAGCGATCATTTGAAAAATTCTGGTACATGAGCGAATTTTAGGTAAACATTTCAAAAGAATCTCTATGATGGTGGTAACACTCATACAAATTTATACAACTGTATTTCATTTCTATTTTTTTAGAGAAGGAAGTTGAAGATAAATGTGGGCAAAAGTAAGGTGATGAGATGTACAAGGGGAGAGAGTGACAGTAGGCTGGAAGTGAGCATTAAGGGTGAGACACTGGAGGAAGTGGATAGTTTCAGATACTTGGGTGTGAATGTGACATCTGGGAATGGATGCTAAGAGGAGATTATATGAAGGAGTGATTGTGCCAACAGCAATGTACGGGGCAGAAACATGGAACATGGGAGAGGAAGAGAGAAGGAGTTTGAATGTGTTTGAGATGAAATGTCTGAGAAGTATGATAGGGGTTACTAGGCTAGAGTGAGAAATGAGGAGGAGAACAGGGGTGGAAAGGGAGCTGGGAGATAGGGTTGATGGAAGAGTATTAGGATGGTTTGGGCACATGGAAAGAATGTGTTAGTTCGTCCACATTTGGAATATGCTGTTTCCGTATGGTCACCGAATCTCATTAAAGACATTGACAGACTGGAAAAAGTACAACGGCGAGCCACAAAACTGATTCCAAATATCAAAAATAAATCATATGAAAATAGACTAAAACTTATGAATCTGTTTTCCCTAAAAAAGCGTAGACTCAGAGGTGACTTGATACAGGTCTTTAAGATTTTAAAGGGAATTGACATCAAAAGTGACCAAATTTTTACATTGAATGAGAATCAGACAAGAAACAATGGTCTCAAACTGTCCGGAAATAGATTCAATTTGGAAGTAGGTAGAAACAACTTTGCCAACCGTGTAGTTAATGAATGGAATAAACTTCCTGCACAGGTAGTGCAATGTAGTTCAGTTCGAAGCTTTAAGAATCATTTAGATAAATACCTAAGTAAGATGCTGTAATGATTATAATTTATCTTATATTATTTGTTTTTTGTTTTGTTGTCATTTGTCTGTGATTTTCATTTATTATTAGTTATATGTCAATTAATTATTATTTACTATTTACCTGTTTGTTTATTATTTAACTATACCTATGCATTTATTTATGTATTTTATTTGTTATTTACATTATCATAGTTTTTATTTATTATTTTATTATTAATATGATTTTTTTTTCGCATCCGACCTAGATATGGATCAAAAGGTCTCCTGTTGGCATGCTCCACCTTTGTAATCCGCCTTTGTGTGGAAGGAGTGAATATGAGGGGGCGTCCTAGGATGGGATGGATGGACAGGGTGAAAGGGGCTTTACAAAAGACAGGAATGTCTGTAGAGGAAGGACGGGAGAGGACAGAAGATAGGGGTGAATGGAGAAGGGTTGTGTATAGATGAGGCTGTGATGCATGAGGGGGAGTGGGTGGAGGATGGGGGGTGAGGAAGTATGTATGAGAAAAATTTTATGCAGCCCGAAGGGAGTTCTCCCCGTCTTCTCCTTTCCTGCATGAGGGGACAGAGAGGGGGGGTCACCGAATTTATGAAGCGGCCTTGCTGTGGATGTGCTGTGTCTTGCGACACTGCTTCTGACCCAGGGCAGTGGACAGGATGCAGGGATGACCCGTCATCCAGGAGGTGCCAAGATAGGAAGGAGGGAGGGGAGTGGAATATATGGGAAATGAAGTGGGTGGGAGTGATTTCTATGCCTTTTTCTTTTTGGCTACCCCCTGTGTAAGGGGGAAAAAGCCTTTGATATATGTATGTATATATATATGGTGCATGTGTAATGGACTGGGGGATTGGAGATAGTTAAAGAAAATGGAGAAAAAATGGGAGATAAGCCAGTTGTTGTCTGCTGATGACACTGCGCTTGTAGCAGGATCAGATGAGGAATTAAGGAAGTCAGTGATGGAGTGTGAAAAGGTGTGCAAAAGAATGAAGTTAAAGATAAATGTGGGTAAAAGTAAGATGATGAGTATTATGGGAGAAAGAATGGAGGAAGTGGATAACTTTACATACTTGGGGGCAAATGTGGCAGGAAAGGGAGGAGTGGAGGTGTTTCCAAAGTAATCTGTCAATGCTACACCCTGGCTCCCTCTTCCTTCTCTCCATATTCTCTTTTTCAATAAACTTTACTTTTCATACTCGTTTTTCTGGGTTCAATATACATTCACCTTAATAATGTGAACTATACTAAAATGGTGGATACATCTGCATGTCCAGTCACATCTAGTATCTACTTCAAGCAATTGATTTTTTTTTTAATAAAAGTTGTCCTGTAACTGAATCTCTTATATAATTAATACCATGAAAAAACGACATATGCACATACCTTCATGAGTTTGTACACACTGTGATTCTGCCTGAGCAGCACATATTCTGTATCCTTGTTGTGCTACAATCACAAACAAGTGTATGCAATAAAACAGCATCTAATGGGAAGAGAGAATGAATACACATATATATATAAAACACAAGGAAATTGTTCATTCTACTGCTCTTGTGTTATCATTAAAATCATTCATTTATTCTTGCAGAGTTAATACAAAATAATATCATTTAATAGAAGGGTACTTCTATGGGAATATTTACAACTACCTCAAGTCAGTGGCATACCTGAGCCTTTAATATTAGACAATTTTATTCAGTTAAATGGTACCCCCTATGGACAGGTGCTTTTCTTTTAAATCATGGTTACTCACCCATGAATCTAACATCTCAAATGTCTGCAGTACAAGTATATTTTTCTCCCTAGCAGCATTCCAGTCTCCTTCCAATATTAGTATCTCAACTTCAAACAGCAGAAGTAACAAGTAAGTCTAAAAGAAAATGAAAAAAGACAACTAAATTCTTTAATGTTTGATAAAAAATGGAAACAATTTCAATTATCAAAACCTTACACTAAATTCAGTCCAGGTTATAAGGAGGAGTGATTGTGCCAACAGCACTATACGGGGCAGAAACATGGAACATGAGAGAGGAAGAGAGAAGGAGTTTGAATGTGTTTGAAATGAAATGTCTGAGAAGTATGATAGGGGTTACTAGGCTAGATAGAGTGAGAAATGAGGAGGTGAGGAGGAGAACAGGGGTGGAAAGGGAGCTGGGAGATAGGGTTGATGAAAGAGTATTAGGATGGTTTGGACACATGGAAAGAATAAGTGAAGAAAGATTAGTAAAAGAAGTGTGGAAAGCAGAGGTGGAAGGAGTGAATATGAGGGGGTGTCCTAGGATGAGATGGATGGATGGGGTGAAAGGAAAGAGGCATTACAAGAGAGGAATGTCTGTTGAGGAAGGACAGAAGATAGAGGTGAATGGAGAAGGGTTGTGTATAGTTGATGCTGTGATGCATGAGGGGGAGTGGATGGGGGATGAGGAAGTATGAGAAAAAAATTGACACAGCCCAAAGGGGTTTTTCTCCCTGTTTCTCCTTTTCCGCATGAGGGGATGGAGAGTTTTTTTGTTTTTTTTTTGCCAAATTTATGAAGTGGCCTTGCTGTGGATGTGCTGTGTCTTGCGACACTGCTTCTGACCCAGGGCAGTGGACAGGATGAAGGGATGACCCGTCATCCAGGAGGTGCCAAGATAAGAGGGAGGGTGGAGGGGAGTGGAATATATAGGAAATGGAATGGGTGGGAGTAGTTTCTATGCCTTTTTCTTTTTGGCTACCCCCATGTAAGGGGAAAAAGCCTTTGGTATATGTATGTAAATTCAGTCCACCAGATAAACAGCATGTCTATACTGGGAAGGTTGCATTTCATTACATGGATGAGGACATCTGTATATCTATATACCAAAAGGCTTCTTACCGCTTTACGAGGGAGATAGCCAGCCATGACATTTATCTAACCTGTATGTCCTCATCTGGCATATGGATTACACAATGACATCAGAAAAAATAGCTGAAAGTCTGATTTCTCCCAAACTAGGACATGCAGCTGTGGTGTGGCCACTGCACTTAAAGAAGTATATAAGAAAACTAGAGAGAATAAAAATTGCAGCTTAAACAATAAGACATACAAGGAAAGACAAAACTAAGGCTTCCTACACTGGAAGAGTGAGGAGAGATGACATGATATTTAGATCAGAAACAGATATGAACAAGATGAAGAGAGGACCTACCAGTATGGGATGAAAGACCAACATGAGGTCATAGTAAATCAGGACTTCAATATGAGTCAAATACTTGCACATCGTGTTAGGCTGCCCGATGTATGGTGATTTGATGATGTATCACAATATGCATGTTTTAAATATAAAGTCACAGCTGTAATACTCATTCTCTTTCACCCTGAATGTTGATAACCACAGAAAATGCAATCAAGCCTGTTCACAGATTACAGGGGTCACTCAGCTACAACAGCAAAATAAATATAATCAGGACACCAATGCTGGCATCCTTATATACACACTCATGCCTCAAGACACCAACATTGGCATCATCATAATCTAGGGGTTAAAAGGCAAGATTGATTAAGATGTGTTAGAAAGTATAGCTTTCTACTTAGATGCATAGATTTGTGAGACAAGTTGGATGAAAAATAATCCAGATGAAAAACATAAATGAATTCATTGCAAAGTTGATAAGTGGATGCAAAGTGATGGGACCCAATGAGTGCTGCTCCAATCCTGTATTCTACAATGAAGTAAATACAAAGGAGGAGCATGCCGACAGGAGACCTTCTGGTCCATATCTAGGTCAAACGAATCCAGAAAGCAGCCATGAAAATGGCCCCAACACTTTCAAATATGTCATACGAGGACAGACTGGCTAAATTGAAATTACCAATTTTGGAACAAAGAAGAGAAAGAGGTGACCTGCTGACCATTTACAGAATCATGAAAGGCACAGAAGTCCTTGACTTAATAAATTGGGATAAGAAATATGATAAGAAACTCAAAAAGGATAGTTATAAAAGAGACCTGGAAAAAAAAAAAATCCATAGAGTGGTGGATATCTGGAATAAACCAGATAAAACAATAGTGTACAAAAACTATACACGAATTTAAGTGCAAACTACACACTGCGAGATACAAAGACAGGACACCACGAGCATAGCTCCCCTTCCCGTAAACTACAACTAGGTAAATGTAGTATAATGGAATTTGGAAAAAGCAAAAATGGAATATCAGGACATTACAAAATTGGTACAAAGGAAATTAAAAAAGTCAACTCGTAAAGGGACCTAGGTGTAACTATCACCAATGACATGACACCAGACAAACATATCAACAAATTAGTCAGTGAAACTTTCAATTTATTAAGGTCAATGAAAGTGGCTTTTGACTACATGGATGAAGAAATGATGAAGAAAATTTTAGTTACATTGATAAGACCAAAATTGGAGTACGCTGTGACACTATGGACACCTAGTACTAAAAAGAACATAAAGAAATTAGAAAGAATTCAAAGAGCAATGACAAAGATGGCACCAACACTGTCCAATTTGACATATTAACAAAGATTGGATAAACTCAAACTACCTACCCTGGAACAAAGAGCAGCCCGAAGAGATTTCTCCCCCGTCCTCTCCTTATATGCAAGGGGGGACAGAGAGGGGGGGTCGCCGATTAAATGAAGCGGCCTTGCTGTGGCTGTGCTGTGTCTTGCGACACTGCTTCTGACCCAGGGCGGTGGGCAAGGTGCGGGGATGGCCCGTCATCCAGGAGGTGCTCAGATGAGAGGGAGGGTGGGAGGGGTGTGGAGTGTATTTAGGGATGAAATGGGTGGGAGTGTTTTTATTCCTTTCCCTTTTTGGCTACCTCCCTTGAAAGGGGGAAAAAGCCTTGGTATATGTATGTATGAAAGGGTTGGAAGTCCTTGATAGAGATGACTTATTAAAGTGAGATAAAAGAAAAACCAGAAGACATAAAAAGAAGCTTAAAAAGGATAGTTACAGAAGAGATCTGAAAAAGAATAGCTTCCCACAGAGTGATAGATATCTGAAACAAACTGAATGAAGAAACAGCGAGTGCAAAAACTATACAAGAATTTAAGATCAAACTGGATGCTGAAAGATACAAAAGTGGGTCACTACAAGCATAGCTCTCTTCCCATAAAATACAACTAGGTACATACACACACACACACACATTATTACAGTGTTCAGGTCACTAAAGGAGATAGATTGCATTGATAGAAGAGATCTCCTAATTAAAGATGGGAGGGCTTTATGTCATGGAAGTAAATTAAGAAAGACCACATGTCAAAGGGATGTGAAGAAATATAGTTTTCCATATAGATTTATAAATATGAATATTAGAAGGTGATACAGCCCAAGCTCAAACAATACATCAATATATAAATAAAAATATAACTCTTTCAAAATGATTCTGAAATTACCTCAGCGGTGACGGTGTTTGGGGGACACTTCCGTAAGGGTTATTGGCTGTACAATACTGACTACCAATACAATGCCAGGAGATGAAACGGTGAAGAAGCATAGACAGAGGTACCTATGGAAGTGGCTAATGGCTACCAAGGGTATAACGAAGAAGACATTCCAAGAAGATAAGGTGTTGGCAACTAGACTAAGGGACGAGAACAGTAAAACATTCCCTGGGTTGTACGCTGACATCAAGACCTTTAACATGGAAGTGTCTATATGCGAGGTTCAAAGGAAGGTGATCACCTTCAAATCAACTCTAGAGAACGATAAACAATTCAAATACAGATTGGAGTGTTCAGACAATATGATAGATGAGGATTCAGAGGCGTTCATGTGGCATTACTTCTCAGGATATAAGAACTTCGTTAAACATGGTGCAAAGTCTGATCACAGGAACTTTCAGATGGATTTCTTAGATACGCTATAAGAAAGGTAAAAGCTGCGATGAAGCATAAAAATGAAACAAAAAAGAGTTATAGAACACAACACTCCATCTACCTCAAACCAAGAACATAACTCTTTCAAAATGATTCTAAAATTACTTAAGCGGTGGCGGTGTTTGGGGGGACACTTCTGTAAGGGATTCTCTGATCATCAATACTGGAACCACAAAAGAAAACAGAAAAATAGTAACGAAACAACCACGTGATGTAGTATATAAGTTGTTAATGAATAATTTTTTAATTGAGCACGGAGTAACCAATATTCCTGAAGACATATTCAAACTAATAGAAGAAGAGGCCATCAAAATGATTATGCCAGGCTACGACACTGACTACAAGTCAACCACTGGAGATTCATTGGAGGTTATTAAGGAGGACATTCAGGAATAGGGAGGAAAATAAGGAACTATACAAGAAGTTGGAGAAGAAGAAGGAGAAGTTGGATCAGATCTTAACCCCTTCCATACGGTGCCGCACACGTAGGCGTCATGAGGAGCAAGTGGATTCGCGACGCTGCCTTATCGGCGTCTTGATTATATTTATTGTAGTCGCCCCTGTGTTTTTACATTCTCCCAAATGTGCCCTGAATCCCATTCTCTGTGGTTTTCAAAATTCGCGGGTGAAAGAGAGAACGATCGATATAAGCGGTGACTATATTTTATGATGCGAGTATTATTACGACACGTCGTACGGCTGGCATTGGCTGCTGCCCGCGAGATTTAAGTCCGGAGTGAAGTGGTTAACCATGATCAAGAGGATGGGCGATGAAGGCAGAAAAATACTGTGAGGTAGAATCTGATGAAGGCAAACCGTCTACTAAGAAAGAAAACATATTTGTGGATTCTATGGCCCACAAGCAAAGTGAGGAAGCGCCACAAGCCAAGCAACCTGCCAAAGGCAGGTAAGGCAAAGCCGCTGCTTGTGAGTTCAAATCTAAATATGATAATTAGAAATCAAAGATGAGGAATAGACATTTGGGAATGGATGCTAAGAGGAGACTATATGAAAGAGTGATTGTGCCAACACCACTGTATGGGGCAGAAACATGGAACATAAGAGAGGAAGAGAGAAGGAGTTTGAGATGAGGTGTCTTAGAAGTATGATAGGGGATACTAGGCTGGATAGAGTGAGAAATGATAAGGTGAGGAGGAGAACAGGGATGGAAAGGGGGTTGGGAGATAGGGTTGATGAAAGAGTATTGGGATGGTTTGGACACATGGAAAGAATGAGTGAAGAAAGACTAGTAAAAGAGGTATGGAAGGCAGATGTGGAGGGAGTGAACATGAAGGGATGTCCTAGGATGAGGTGGATGGATGGGGTGAAGGGGGCTTTGGGGAAGAGGGGAATGTCTGTTGAGGAAGGACGGGAGAGGACAGAAGACAGGGGTGAATGGAGAATGGTTGTATATGGATGATGTTGTGATGCATGAGGTGGAATGGGCAGGGGGATGGGGGGTGAGGTAGTATGTGTGAGCAAATTTTGACGCAGCCCGAAGGGATTTCTCCCCATCTTCTCCTTTATGCATGGGGGGACGGAGAGGGGGGGTCACCGATTTAATGAAGCAGCCTTGCTATGGATGTGCTGTGCCTTGCGACACTGTTTCTGACCCAGGGCAGTGGACAAGGTGCAGGGATAAACCGTCATCCAGCAGGTGCTAAGATAAGAGAGAGGGAGATAGGGTGGAGGGGTGTGGAGTGTATTCAGGGATGGAATGCGTGGGAATGATTTTATGCCTTTTCCTTTTTGGCTACCTCCCTTGTAAGGGGGAAAAAGCCTTGGTATATGTATATGTAGAAATCAAAGATAATTAAGTTGGAGCCATACATGAATTTGAGTCTAGGTATGTTAAAAAATTAGAGAATTGGAAGGAGGATCCAATGAGCATTGCTCCTTTCCTGTAAACTATAATTACATAAATGCAATTAGGTAAATAAACCCACATACACATGAACAAAAAAAAACACACCCACACACGGCTCAACAGTGCAGTGATACTACTGTTCTCAAACACTAATTCAGTGATTCATGTCAAGAGTCACACCCAGGGCTGAAAAAAAATTAAAGCATTGCTGCACTGTGAGCTGACATTCCAACTCTAGTGGGAAAGGAGCTGGGTGTGCATATTTGTGTAAGGTCACAGCATTACCTATATATCTGACCATATATGAACTGACCTCTCTTCCAGAAAGGTAAGCTGTCAATCATGAATTCAACACAAGAGAAACACAAGAGGACATGGAAAGAAAATAAAAAAACATAGCTACAGAAGAGAACTGAAGAAAAACAGTTTTCCACATAGAGTAGTGGACACTTGGAACAAACTGGATAATGAAATAGTATGCGCAAAAACCATTCATGAGTTTAAAAGCAAACTAGACACTGTGAGATACAAAGGCGGGACACCACAAGCATAGCTATCCCGCAAAATACAACTAGGTAAATACAAGTGCAGTATAATAGAATGCTCTCTCAAAGAGGAAAAACTACCAGAAGACTGGGAAAATGCCAATATAGTGCCGATATATAAAGGGGGATATAAGAAAGACCCAACAAATTATAGACTGGTGTCCCTAACAAGTACAATATTCAAAATTTGTGAGAGAATCATCAAAGATAGATGGACAAAATATCTGGAGGAGAATAATATTCTGAACCCAAAGGAATTTGGATTCAGACAAGGAAGATCATGTACCACTAATTTAATTTGTTTCTATTCAAGATTGATAGATATATTGCAGGAAAGAGATGGCTGGGCAGACTGTGCATTCCTAGACCTACAAAAGGCATTTGATAAGGTACCACACAGAAAATTACTATATAAACTGGAAACAATAGGAGGCATACATGGAAAACTATTGAATTGGATGGAGGACTTCCTACATGGAAGAAAAATTAGAGTGGTGCTCAGAGACAAATATTCAAAATGGGAAGAAATGAGTAGTGGCATCCCACAGGGGTCAGTACAGGCACACCTCGACTTACGTCGGTTTTCAAAAATAATATGGAAAAAAATTCAAGTTGTCGTTTTACTTGACTTTACGTCGGTCAGCCAATAATGGAATCGCATAAACACCAAAAAACGTTTCAAGCGTTTCAAGCAATTCATGTTACAATAAATAAGAATAAAAGCATGTAAAATTATATAAAGATTCAGTAACTGCTAAAATATATACCATAAAGTAGTATGGCCTAGTCCACTAGAACATGAAATCGCAACGGTACTTCCAATACGTATTTACCGTAAGCGGCGTCTCAACTCCCGCAATTCTTTTGGATTATTATCTGTTTACTGAAGTTTTGTAAATTTTCTCATTAACATTCACTTGTAACTGTAATATTTGCCCCCATGCCTCCTAAGAAAAGTTCTAGTGAAAGTGCTAAGCGTCATGCTATTTCGCTGGAGGAGAAAATGGCAATGATAAAACGTCATTGTAATGGTGAAAAAGTTGTATCGATTGCACGATGTTTTGGAGTAAGTCGGACAACTGTATCAACGATTGTGCATAATAAAGACAAGATTTTAACACATGTCACATCTGAAGCCCCCTTGATGAAGAACACGATCATCAACAAGAAAAGAGGTAAGATATTTGAAGAAATGGAAAATCTTCTTTCAATTTGGGTTGATAGGAGGAATCGTCAGAATGCGAATCTTAGTCAAGAGCTCATTCAGGAAAAAGCGTTGTCTTTGTTTGAGGACCTAAAGGAAAAATATCCAGATGAGAAAGATGTAGATTTCAAAGCAAGTCCTGGATGGTTTATGAGATATAAAAACAGGAGAAATTATCACTTCCTTAAAAGACAAGGTGAAATCGCATCAGCTGATGAACAAGGAGCAGCGGAATTTCCTGCTACACTGAAGAAAATCATCGAAGAAAACGGGTTTCTTCCTGAGCAAATTTTCAACGTAGACGAAACAGGATTATATTGGAAGAAATTACCAGATTGTTCATTTGTTTCCAAGGAAGAGAAAACGATTCCAGGTTACAAGGTCTCAAAAGAACGTGTGACCATAATGTTGGGAGGTAACTGTGCAGGAGATTTTAAATTAAAGCCTCTGTTTGTTTATCATGCACACAACCCCCATGCCCTGAAGAATATACCCAAAGCATCTCTCCCTGTTATATGGATGGCTAACTCAAAAGCTTGGGTCACTGTTGTTATTTTCGAAGATTGGTTTTTCAATAATTTTGTCCCAGCAGCAGAGAAGTATTGTAAGGAGAAGGGGATTCCTTTTAAGGTTTTACTTATCTTAGATAATGCTCCTGGCCACCCACAAAACATCGCAGATTTTCACCCCAACATTACCGTCATATACCTCCCCCCAAACACTACATCTATTCTCCAGCCAATGGATCAGGGGATAATTGCTATCTTCAAACGTTATTATATGAAGCGTACGCTACGGCAAGCAATAGCTGCAATTGAAATGGATGAGTCTATCACACTTCGCGACTTTTGGAAGGGATATGACATCTACAAAGCTTTACAGAATGTAGCAGCAGCATGGAATGATGTTCAGAGCACTGCTATGAATGGTGTATGGAAAAAGCTATGCCCGCAATTTGTGCACGAGTTTAAGGGCTTCGATACTGTTGTTGTCAACAAAAATTTGGTTACAATGAGCAAAGAGCTGGATATGAATTTGGAGGAAGAGGATTTCACAGATTTATTTGAAAAAGACAAGGAGTTACTGACGAACAAGGATTTGATGGAACTTCAGGAGCAACAAAAGAAAAAAGAAGATGATGATGAATCTGAGCCACGCCACTTCACCATTAAGAAAATGGAGGAAGCATTTGCACACATCGAAAAAGGTCTTGCTATGTTTGAGGATATGGATCCAAATGCTCAACGCTTTTCCAAGATTATGGGGGCTTGTTATGAAGCTTTTGCTCCTTATAATCTAATCCTTGAAGAAAAGAACAAGAAGACGGTTCAAGGCACTCTTGACCAGTTTTTACGCGTCGAACGACGAGAATCAGCTGATGTTGATGTCGACAATCCCCAGCCATCTACGTCTACAACGTAAACATCAACATATTGTATCTACTGTTTTGGTAAACTGAAAATACATTAAAGTTTTTCACTTATTACAATATGATTATATGTAAGCTTGAAATATTTTTTATTTCTTTGTTTTTTGTTTTGTTTTACTGTATGTTTTTGACAATGCATTCATAGAGTACAGCACCGCGAAATAGCAACGCGTAAACATCGACATAATGTATGTACTGCATTGGTAAATTAAAAATACTTTATTCAATTTTTCACTTATTACAAAATGATTGTAAGCTTAAACTAGTTTTTATTTATTTGTTTTTTGTTTTGTTTCACCGTATGTAATTGACAATACATTCATAAAGTACAGCAAATTGTACGTATTGATGAATAAGTACAGGTACTTTTTTATACTTTATTACAAAATGATAAATAAATGTTCTGTTTGGAAACTTAAAATAGATTTTTATTAACCTTGTTTAATAAAAAATGCAATCAAAAGTAAAATAAAGTACTGAAAAATTGCTATTGGCAGTTTAGCCTAGGCTACACCAGGCCTACCTAGCCTACTTGTAAGCAAATTCGACTTACGTCGTTTTTCGACTTACGTCGTGTCTCCTGGAACCAATTAACGACGTAAGGTGAGGTGTACCTGTACTAGCTCCAATAATCTTTGCTATATATGTAAATGACATGGATGAGGGCATTGATAGTTACATGAACTGCTTTGCAGATGATGCAAAATTATTAAAGAGAATAAACTCAGAAATAGACTGTGACTCATTGCAGAAGGATCGGAACAAAGTCTCAGAGTGGAGCAAGATATGGGAAGTAGGATTCAACATGAACAAGTGCAGTATAATTGAATTTGGAAAAGGCAAGAAGAGAATAACAGGACAATATAAAATTAATGGAAAAGGTAAAGAAAGTGAATTCTGAAAGGGACCTAGGAGTAATCATCACCAAAGACATGTCGCCAGATAAACATATAAATAAAATAGTCAGAGAAACATGCAATTTGTTGAGATCAATAAAGGTGGCCTTTAAATACCTGAATAGGGAAATGATTAAGAAAATATTACAAACACTGATAAGGCCAAAACTGGAATATGCAGCACTTATATGGTCACCCAGTACAAAAAAGAATACAAGAAAATTAGAAAAAATACAAAGAGCAACGACAAAGTTAGTTTCAACATTTGCAAACCTAACATATGAACAAAGACTGGCAGAACTGGAATTACCAACCCTGGAACAAAGAATAGAATGAGGGGACCTAATAACCATCTACAGAATTATGAAAGGAAAAGAATACCTTGATTGAGAGGACCTATTAAAATGGGACAGAGGAAAAACAAGAGGACATGCAATGAAACTCAAAAAGGATAACTACAGAAGAGACCTGAAAAAAAAAAAAAAAAAAAAAAAAAAAAAAAAAAAAACCAGCTTCCCACATCAAGTGATAGATGTATGGAACAAATTGGATGAAGAAATAGTGTGTGCAAACACAATACAACAATTTAAGAACAACCTTGATCTTGCAAGATACAAAAACGGGTCACCACGAGCATAGCTCCCCTTCCCGTATAATACAACTAGGTAAATACACACACACACACACTGGGCAGACTGTGCCTTTCTGGCCCTATAAAAGGCACTTGATAAGGTACCACACAATAAACTAATAAAGAAGATAGAATCAATAGGTGGCATCAGAGAAAAATTATTGGAATGGATGAAAGACTTCCTGACTGGGAGGAAAATGAGAGTAGTAATTAGAGACAAATTCTCAAATTGGGAAGAAATGATAAGTGGTGTCCCGAAGGGATTAGTACTGGCCCCAATCATGTTTGCTATATACATAAATGACATGGATGAAGTAGTGTTATATGAATTTCCTTGCTGACAACGCAAAAATACTAAAGTAAAAATGGAGGATTGCAACTCATTACAACAAGACTTGGACAAGATACAGAAATGGACTCAAAAGAAGGAGGTGAAATTCAATATCAAGAAATGTAGTATAACGGAATTTGGAAAAAGTAAAAACAGAAGAGGTAAAAAAAAAAGTAAACTTGGAAAAAGACCTTGGAGTGATGTTCAGCAAAGACATGACACCGGATAAGTATATCAATACAATAGTTGGAGAAACCTATAATTTATTGAGGTCAATAAAAGTGGCATTTACCTATTTGGACGAGAAAATGATAAAAAAATTCTAACTACACTAATAAGACCAAAACTCGAGTATGCAGCGACACTATGGACACCCAGTACCAAAAAGAATAGAAAGAACTTAGAAAGATCACAGAGGGCTACAAAGCCCTCTGTGAGGGGCACTGTCCTAGCCTTCTGATAGGGGGGAGTTTGTGACATTAAACCATATCATCATCAAAACATATCAGAAAGATTACAAAGAGCAACAACAAAACTGGCAGCAACTCTTTCCAAAATGACATATGAACAAAGACTGTCCAAATTAGAATTACTAACTCTGGAACAAAGAAGGGAAAGAGGAGACTATCTATAGAATTATGAAGGGAATGGAAATCTTAGATAAGAATGACTTATTGAAATGGGACAATGGAAAAACAAAAGGACACGAAAAGAAACTAAAAAAGATAATTACGGAAGAGATCTGAAAAAAAAAAAAAAAAAAAAAGCTTCCCATACAGAGTGATAGATATTTGGAACAAACTGGACAAAGAAACCGTGTGAGCAAACACTATTCAAGACTTTGAGAAAAAACTTGATGCTGAGAGATACAAAGACAGGTCACTACAAGCATAGCTCCCTTCCTGTATAATATGACTAGGTAAATACAACTAGGTAAACACACACACACACACGAAAGTGGTGTGTGCAAAAACAATACATAAATTTAAAAATAGTTTAGATAAAATGAGATATGAAGATGGGACACCACGAGCATAGCTCCCTTTCCCGTAAAATACAACTAGGTAAATACACACACGCACACTTAGAAAAAATTTCAAAATCCCTGTTGGGAAAAATTTGCAAATGATGAAACAAAGACGGAAGAGAAATGGAACATTTTCAAAGTAATATATAAAGAGGGAATAGACAAATATGTGCCTAAACGGAAACAGAAAAGGGAGTGCATAAAGTGCTGGTATAATAAAAAATGTAGCGATGCTAAAGGCAGAAGAGACAAAAATTGGAAAAGATGGAAAAGGGGGAAAAAAAGAGACTAAATGGCAAACATACATTAAACTGAGAAATGAATACGTAGACATACGAAAAGAGGAAAAAAGAAACTATGAAAAAGATATAATAGCAAAATGCAAAGATCAACCTAAACTGTTCTACAGATATGTAAACGACAAACTAAAAGACAAACACGAAATAATAAAACTGTGTGAAGGAAATCAAGAATACACAGAAGATGTAGAAATGGCTGAAGTAATGACCAGACACTTTAAGTCTGTTTTTACAATTGAAAGCTCACAGTTGTGGGATGATAGTCACCAGGAAGGATACCCAAAAATGGAAGAAATAATGGTGACACAGAAAGAAGGGACAAAATAAAGAAATTCGATGTCAGAAAGTCACATGGGCCACATGGAATAGCGAACTGGATAATAAAAGAATACACAGATGAACTCAGACAAAATACACAGGATAATTGACTTCTCACTCAAAGAAGGAAAAGTACTACAAGACTGGAAGAATGCTAATATTGTACCTACATATAACGGAGGAAATAAAGAAAATCCAACAAATTATAGACCAGTATCCCTTACAAGCACAATTGCAAAAATATGCCAGAGTTATTAAAAACAAATGGACTAAACACTTGGAAAAGAACAAAATATTAAACCCCAACCAATTTGGATTTAGAAGTGGAAGATCATATACTACAAACTTAATATGATTTTACTCAATATTGCTAGACATAATACAAGAAAGAGATGGCTGGGCAGATTGTGCCTTCCTAGACCTACAAAAGGCTTTTGACAAAGTACCACACAAAAAATCTACTAAGAAAAATTGAACTAATAGGTGGAATACAAGGAAAATTATTGGAATGAATGGAAGACTTCTTGAAAGGAAGAAAAATGAGTGATACTTAGAGAAAAGAACTCAAATTGGGTAGACAAGGCTCTGTGTTGGCTCCGATAATGTTTGCTATTTATATAAACAACATGAAGGAATTAAATGCTATATAAACTTCTTTGTAGATGATGCAAAATTATTGAAGAGAGTAACAAAGAAGATGATAAATCTTTTCAGGGAGATCTGGACAAAGTCTGGAATTGGAGTAAAAAAGAACAAAGTGAATTTCAACATTAAAAATGTAGTACAGTAGTCCCTCAAATAACGCGGATTCAATCATACGCGGATTTTATTTCAAGACCATCTCAAATGTAGAGAATGGTTTTAAAATTCGCGCCGAGTTGGGCACGCATACATCGCACGCACCATCGCAAACATTTGTGGTGACTGCTTTCTATTTTACCATATACAGTCGGTCCTCATATAATGCGGTCATTATGTACACTGGGAACTGCTCAAACAAGGGTGTGGGGTGAGGAGAAAGCCATGGGTGGCTGCCTGAGGTCACGTGTCAACCTCCGGGGCATTACAATAAATCGCGTTATCTGAGGAACGACTGTATATATTTTGTATTTTACTTATATTCGTTTCATTTTTTTATTACTAGATTTTGTTAGAAAGGGGCTTCGCCCTTGAGATCTCAGCATGTTGATGAATTCGATAAACTCTTAATTTAAAAATTTTATATTCCCTATTTCCTTTCCTAATTCTCTCTCTTCTTCATCCATCTCACTTATTTTCTTTTTTTTTTTACTATTACAATTTTCACTTATTTTTCTTTTTCTACTTCTACTGTTAACAGTGTTAATGATGATATTAGAATCCATACTAAAAGGATTCAAGTCTGAAACACTACCGCTATAATTACCAGTTTTATTGAGCGAATGAGGAGGTGACGACCTCATTTATTACTAACCTAAAGTGAGATTCGACGAACAACAAATCGGGCAGTTCGAATCGCGTCACCTGGATCGATCGAAAAAATTAACAAATTTTTAAAAGAATAAATTGTATAATATAGAGACGAAATTGATATTAGCTTGTTTAATTTTTTTTTTATCAAATTTATTCTCAATTTTAATAACTTATCAAAGGTATGTATGGCAAGTGTATTTTATTATTTTTCTTATATATATATTTTTTTTCTTATCATTTTTAATTTTTTAAAAAAAATTAGCCAATATTTGTTCAAAAAGCTCAATTACTTTGAATGCTACTCATGAATTGGAGCCAAATTTAATCTGAAACATTTACAAAGTGAGGTTGAGTCGTCGAAATCAAAATTAGTCGATCGATCGAATCAAGAAAAAAGTCTGACTATTTTTCATTAAAAAAAAAAAAAAAAAAAAAAACAATATTTGTTCGAAAAGCTCAATTACTTTGAATGCTACTCATGAACTGGAGCCAAATTTAATCTGAAACATTTACATAGTAAGGTTGAGTCGTCAAAATCGAAATTAGTCGATCGATCGAATCGAGAAAAAATCTGACAGACAGACACGAAACCGCTTTTGTTCGAAAAGCTCAATTACTTTGAATGCTAATCATGAATTGGAGCCAAATTTAATCTGAAACATTTACAAAGTAAGGTTGAGTCGTCGAAATCGAAATTAGTCGATCGATCGAATCGAGAAAAAAGTCCGACTATTTTTCATTGGAAAAAAAAAAAAAAAAAATTAGCCAATATTTGTTCGAAAAGCTCAATTACTTTGAATGATACTCATGAATTGGAGCCAAATTTAATCTGAAACATTTACAAAGTAAGGTTGAGTCGTCGAATCGAGAAAAAAGTCTGACAGACAGACACGAAACCGCTTTTATTTATTAGATTATATTCCACTTTCCAATATTTCATTATTGCTGTTTTGTCTCACTTTGATCATTTGTGTACTCGTAAAGTTAAGGTTGTTTGTTGGTTGCAATCCATTAGCGGTGCGCTTGATTCTACCTGTTCCTGCGACTTGTGCGGTGACTCATTCCTCAGTCTCTCACCATTCGTAGTGCTGGTCAATTGCTCTGGAAGTCGTGTTCATTACCCCTCCACGTGTTCTTCACATGGCACCGATACACTCCTCTAAGCCAACAAAGACAAAGATTCAAGGAAAGGCTGGAAAAATTGCTAAGCGAGAAAGGAAGTGTATGATGTTATCAGAAAAAATTGTCATTTTGAACAAACTGAGAAGTGGTATGTCCTATGCATCATGTGCCAGAGAATACAGACTTAATGAATCTTCTGTGCAAACCATAAAAAATGTGAAAATGACATGCCGTGACACATTGTGCTCCTGTTTCTGCTAAAGTGGCACATCACATCAGACGAATTTATCATCCTTTCATATCTTCGACGTCGACATCTACCATAACAAACATGGTGTACCATTCGTCATACACGACTTCGTTACTTAAAAAATCTGTTTTAGCACCTTTTTTGTTTTTCATTTCCGCACACAAAATTGCATATTACAGTGTTACATTTTAATTTACAAAATCAAAATTTAATTTTCTATTGCTATATTACTCCCATGGTCGAAACTAAAGATTTACCCCGGTATTTGATATGAAATATCAGCATACGCGGATTTGGTTATATGCGGTAATTTCAGGAACCTAACCCCCGCGTTATTCGAGGGACTACTGTATAATGGAATTTGGAAAAAGCAAAAATAGAATATCCAGTAAATACAAAATTGGAACAAAAAAATGTTACTAAAGTAAATTTAGAAAGAGATCTAGGAGTGATCGTTTCAAATGACATGACACCAGATAAACATGTAAACAAAATAGTTGGACAAACCTATAACTTAATAAGATCAATGAAAGTGGCCTATGACTACATGACTACATGGACGAGGAAATGGTGCAGAAAATCCTAGTTACACTGATAAGACCAAAATTAGAGTATGCAGCATCACTATGGACACCCAGTGAAAAAAAAAACATAAAGAAACTAGAAAGAATTTAAAGAGCACTAACAAAGATGGCACCAACACTCAGCATGATGACATACAAACAAAGATTGGACAAACTAAACTTATTAACTCTGGAGCAGAGAAGAGAAAGTGACGATTTGATATCCATACATAGAATTATGAAAGGGACGGAAATCCTTGACAGGGATGATCTACTTAAATGGGACAAGAAATACAAGGGGACATAAGAAGAAACTTAAGGACAGTTACAGAAGAGTTCTGAAAAAGAATAGTTTTCCACACAGTGATAGATACATGGAATAAATTGAAAGAGAAAACAGTAAGTGCTAAAACTATACACGACTTTAAGAAAGAACTGGATGCGGAAAGACACAACTGTGGGTCCCTACGAGCATAGCTCTTCTCCCGCAAAATACAACTGGGTAATAAATACATACAGAAATATATTCCTACATGCAAAATATATGTATCAATTTCTTACAATCTTACCTTGTGAAGTCTAACTGTGAACCAAAGCTGTGATGGAGGACAGGCTTCAAGCCCTATTTGCCCAACTTTAGTGCACAAACTTTCAGCCAGGCTCCAAGATTTTTCACATACATTCTTGTAACTTTTCAGACCCTAAATAAACATAAAACATCACAATGAGGTCTACAAATCATTCAAACAATGTAGTTATAACTAAATCAATATCAGCCATTCATACATGAATAAATACAAAGGTTATAATAATAATTGTTCCCTTGATTTCCACTGCCTGGAAACCATCAGTGCAACAGCAGTCACTAACAGTCCTTGGATCTTCACACAACTATCTCTCAGGAGACTTATCTCTGTCATATTAGCATGGGTCTGTCTCTTGGTCACTGGCAAGTAAGTGAAAGAAAAAAAGAGCAGTTGCTGGTTGCCAACTCTCCTTGTGTGAAAAAATGGAAGATAGTCAAAACTGATAGAGATCATGAGTCCACTTATCAGCCCTTTAGAGTTGCATCTCCAAATGGAAGTGAGGGTGTTCATGGAACATGAAGATCAGCAACTAGGAAACTATTCCTCCCTGGAGTTTATTTCACAAGATGACTACAAGTAGGTGCCCTTTCTAAGGAGAAATATTAGCAACCAATTCTGGCTCATCCTGAGATCTTTAAGCATAGGGAATTCAGGAAAGTAACAAATAAATAAAAGCATTACACAAGGAAAATGAGAGAGAGAGAGGGAGGAGAGTGTGGGGGAGGTTATGATTCTCACCTGTTTTATACAGTACATTGCATAACTGGTTCTATTCATGCTGGTATGCACATTTGCAGTGAGGTAGGCCAGTGCCAAGCACAGATCCTGATGGAGAGGGGATGAACATGAGACACAATCTAGCAGTCCCTCGCTGCACTCTGGAAGACGAAGCTTGCTATTTTCCTGACGGAACTTGAGAGATGGCGAAAGATGGATATCACTGTCAATGAGGTTATGGACCCTGTCTTCGGATCCAATGACAATGCCTTTGCTTTGGTCAACAGGCTGAAGACTGAACTCATCCTCAGGGATGCATTCTATCTTCAATAAACACTTCTGATTGTCTTCTTTCTCTTGCAGAACATTCTCCTTGTTAGTTATCTTAGAACTGCAATTTTGGGATAAAGTCTTATTTGAAGGGGAGTACTCAAACTGAAGATTTTCTTTGCCATTTACATGTGGAAGAAGAATGTTCTGAAGACTATCTACTTTCACTTCACAATCTGTCCACAAATTTGTCAGAGCATCAACTCTTGCCAGGATTTCTATAATTTCTCCAATTCTGCAAAGAACATAAGATTGATGTAAATCATAATTCTGTTAGTTACTCAATTAGATGAAGTGTCTGTTGAGCAATGAAGAATGTGCAAATCAATCAATAATTCTGTTGCCCCAGGTCTCTCTTGCATGAGACCCATGGCTCACAGGTATGTAGGTTTGTGTGTGTGTATTTACCTAATTGTATTATATGGGAGGGGAGCTATGCTCGGAGTGACCCGTCTTTGTATCTCTCAGCATCTAGTTTGTTCTTAATTTCTTGTATGGTTTTTGCACATACTATTGTTTCATCCAATTTGTTCCAGACATCCACCACTCTGTGGGAATTTTTTTTTTTTTCCACATCTCTTCCATAACTGTCCTTTTTGATTTTCTCTTATCCCACTTTAATAAATCTTCTCTGTCAAGGACTTCCATACCTTTCATGATTCTGTAAATGGCCAGTAGATCTTCTCTTGCTCTTCTTTGTTCCAGGGT